>NW_012267221.1:9371610-9419245 GCF_000151885.1 Dipodomys ordii
AGCCACAGCGCCACTTCCGGCTTTTTTCTTTTTGCTTATGTGGTGCTGAGGAATCGAACCCAGGGCCTCAGGCATGCAAGGCAAGCACTCTACCACTGCGCCAACTTCCCAGCCCTCCCTGAAACTCTTATTTCCAATAAACCACCAAAAAGCCAGAAGTGAAGCTGTGGCTCAAGTGGTAGAGTGCTAGGCTTAAGCAAAAAAACCTCAGGGACTATGCCCAGGCCCTAAATTCAAGCTCTAAATCTGCGTTTGTGTGTGTGTGTGTGTGCATGTCTACTCTTAGGGATTTTTTTTCCAAAATTTTTTTTCTTCTTGAAATTGGTGTACCAAGGGGTTCCAATTAAGCACATCAGTTAATGTGCACAATTGATCATCTTGACAAGAGTTACACTTTTTTTTTCGGTAGGGTCAAGATAAAGATATAGTCATCTGCTAACCATTGAAAACTGTAATTCTGGGAGAGGCACCAGCAAAAGAAAATTATGATTTTGCCTAGAGAAAGTCAGCCAGTATTAAAGCCACTGTCCAGAGTGGGGGGAATAGGGGTAGGTTAGGGATTATAAATACTCCTCTTTTTCTCACTCTAGTATTGGTCAAAAACAACATGGAGGCAAAAAGCAAAACAGCTATGCCAGAATAATCTAGGGGGTATTGTCATCTCAAAGTCCAGGACAGAAGAGCAGATCATGAAATTTGGAGTAACATTCAACTGAGACACTCAAGCAGAAAAAGAGAAAACAAAGTATGTCTCCCATGCTACCAGTGACAGCATAGACAAATGCAAGAACTTGTCACACTGTCCATTTTGATCCATTCCCACAAATCTCTGTTTTTGATGGAGGCAAAGGCAGCATGGAAGTCCATCTGCAACAACTAATTTTATCTCCAATTCGTCTCACTATTGGACTTTGAACCATGAATTGAAGAGTGCCCAGTAGAATGATTATTTAGTCCTGGAGAGTACACAATTAAGCACCATTGGAAGGGTTAGGATTGACTCTGGGACCCTCTAACCTTGTGCATTAGAACTGATGGTCAAAATGGAGTGATTTATTCAATAAAAACACTTTCAGGTAGCAGGAAAAGTTTTTTCCTATTGGAAAAATAACAATAAAATAAAGACAAATGTGATCGGTCCATGGAAGTCTTCTGATGACATCAAGTTAAGGGGTGGATCATAGAAGATAGCTAATGGAGTTCATGCCATCTGGGTTGGTAAGTCTTACATGGTGTTTAGGCTCACTATACCATTCACATTCTAAATAAGTATTTGCATTTTCTGTATATTAAAAAGCTAGCCAGTTTATATATTTGCATATGGTGATGGCTATTATGCTTCAAAATATAAGGGCTGTTGTTTAAAAGTATTTTCAACTAGAATCAGATTGTCACTACAAAGGTTAGACAAAGTTAAGTTAGAACAAAAGAACAAGATGTCAAGAAAAGAATAAATGGAAACACTGCCTATATGTTAAGGATAGCATTGTTCTTGTTAAGGCCTCAAAGGGGAGACTTTAACAAAAGGAAACTGAAGGACTATTCAGATTTGAAAACAAAATAGGATAGACCTAGAATACATTTTTATTCATTTACCTAAATATCCTAAGCATTTATTTTCTGTGGGAAATTTCCTCTATAGTCAATTGATTTGAGTTGAAAAATATGAGTATCTTGGAAGCTCTTGGACCAGATAAACAGCCTTCATCCATGGGTAACTTATGTCTTCACAGACAGTTTGTTTCTTGATTGTCATTCCCCCTTTGCTACCTTAAGATGAAGGATCAAATATCAAAGAGTACATTGTAATTAGTGCTCTCACTAACCTAAAATCTAATTTATTGGCATATTGCAATATTTTACTTCTCTAGAAGATACATGAACCCAAACATCTCTCATTCTACTATGTACCCAGTCTTCCTTAGTTGTTTGGAAATGTCTGAGTTTTCATTAAAAACTCATATGGTTCATTAAAAAAAAACACTTACAGTGTGTGTGTGTGTGTGTGTGTGTGTGTGTGTGTGTGTATGTGTGTGTGTTATATTTTACATAAATAGGTGATCCAGGTTCCAGTTAATCAACACTTTTCATAAGTATGTGTACAATTCCTTCATTTTTATGCAAATCCTCTCTGCATCCAGACAGGAGCATTATCTGCTTTCTATTCATCATCAAGAAATCCAATAACTTGGCTGTGCACCTACATCTGGTTAGGGTGTGACCCAATGTGTACTTGAATTTGGATTTCAAATATGGGCAGCTGTTGAATCTATCAGTACTACCAGCAACTGGAATCTCATTCACCCCCAAAAGGCAACCAGTGATTTGAGAGGGGGAAAAAAGATTGTCATTTGGAGTCTGATGATGACATCCTTTTTTAAGGGAAGGGAGTTCATTTAATTATGGAAGTACCATTGAACAGTAAGTTCTCTAAAATTCTGTGATATGATACAATGGACATATACAATGCAAAAATTGAATTACATTTCAACATTTAAAAATGTATATTCAGCTTATGTTTGCTGGCGTATCGTTCACAATATTTTCCTACAGACATACCCTTCTCAATGGAGCACAAATGTCAGGAAAGAGCTGGACTCTAGGGGAAACAAACAGTCATCCATAACAAATGGTAATGCTGGTCTCTGCCTCTCTCTTCCCGCCCCTCCCCCACTTCCAGTCCACCCTGAGCAGGACAATGATGCCTCTACTTACAGGCAGCTCTTAATCAAAGAGCCCTTTTTGGACCCACACATGTCTAGAAGATTAAGGTCTATTTTTACTTTGCAGGGAACAGATCTTCTCACACATAAGGTCAAGATTAGTAGCCATATAGCAATGAAGATTTACATTCCCATGGGAGAGAGGAAACAAAAAAAAGCAAAGAAGTTCAAGGCAGCTTTGAAAACTGCCTGAAGTCTTATGAACATGAACACTGCATAAAAGCCAGGAAGAAAGTATGACCACTAAACTATCACTGGCTAATTTATACTTCTGTATATATATTAGGGATTTTGGATAGAAGGAAAATCACTTTGTACTTAAAACAGACAAACCAAAAGAACAGGAGGTAGGGATATTGAAAAGAATACTGATGAAGTAGGGCTTGAAAATGATTGGACAAAGTTTAATGACCTCATGTGGAGCAAAAGGAAGAAAGGAAAGAAGAAGGAAGGAAGAATGAAGGAAAGAGGAAAAGGAGGGGAAAAGGGAAAGGAGGGAAGGAAGAAGAGAAGAGATAGAGGAGGAGGGAGAGAAGGAAGGGGAAAGGACTGAGACAGAAATGTTATGTGCTTCTTCTGTAGTAAAATGTAAGTAGATTAGACAGGATAGTACTTAGAAAATGAAATGTAGACCAGCTTCCTTTCCTCTGTGTCTGCGTAGCACATAGTTGTTATCTTTCTGGTACCAAAGGATTATGTCAAGCCATTAAGAACCTAAATCGCTGTAACTAACTTGTTAGGAACAACTTTCTAAATGATGAAAAAAAAATCTCACTAAACTTTCAGGATTAAAACTATTGCTTAACTCAAAATTATGAGTTCAAATGTAGCAGCTCAGGGTGAAGCAAGAAGGAGAATGAAGTGTATTTGTTTGCTAGTCAATTAGTTTCATTTAATGGTTGAATTGAGAGCTGCAGGAATGCATTTATTTAAACCCAGGAAATCTGCTCATAAAGCCTAGAGGTTAATTTGATTCCTTAGTACTCACTGTGGAGATTTCCAACCTATGAATGAAATAAGAGAAGAAGAAGTTCAGTCCAACAGCTAGGCATGATTAATTCTATCCAGAGAGACACTGATAGTAGTACATTGGACCCCTTATACCAAGGTCCAACAGGTCAAGGAGAGATTTACCTACCTCTGGTGTACTTTTTATCAACTGTAGTAATTTTACTTACTCAAAAATTATATTGGTCACTATGTCCTTCCAAAAACAATGCAAACATTTCTAACTGCTCCCCTCAATACAAATGACCTGAATGTGTTCATAACATTTTCAGTGTTTCCTACATTGAACCTAGAAGGTTGCCTGACTGGATGGGCAAAATCCCTTCAAAGTATTGTATTTATTTCTCTATAGAGCAGCATATTTTGACATGTCCATGACATCCAACTGATATTTATGGAAAACCGCATGTTTCAGTAATTTTTTTCCAAATGTGATTTCTTACCATGAAAAGCTGGTAACAAGGGCAAAGTCCCAAAGTACCATCCCTCCTATTTTAATTAATCCATAGTGTTTGAATTAAAAAAACAAAACACCTTCAGCATTATCTCTTGATCTATCCTAGGAGTGAGCCAAATGCTTAAGTACTTTTATAAAGGATGATATTCTCTGTAGTATTTCTTTCTTTTACCTGAGGATTCCCATCAGCATTGAAACTGGAAACACAGTTTGTGGTTTCTCAAAATTTCACTGACTTCAGAATGTTCAAAAGAATACCCAAAAGGCAGATTTATTTTTCTTCTATGTTCCTTCTCAACTCTTTCTTCCCCTCCTCCTCCACAGGGAAAAAAAAATCTTTTAACTATAAACTGGTCCCCTGCTTGGATTAATTTTCTTTTCCCAAAACAGTGACCATTGTCAAATACCAAATTGTCAAATTGCATCTCCATGGAAACTGTTTTCTTGGCCATAGACAAAGGTCTGCCTATAATACAATGCCACGAGAGTGTCTGAGGTTGTACACCCTTGTTTAAAAGCTGAGTGCAAGGGCATAATGTAGATTTCATATTATTTCTGCCTGTCTGCTGCAGCTGGTGGGCCTTCATTCCAAAATAATATTTTTTCAAATGAAGGAGCAGAAAACAGCTTTACATTTTTGTTATCCCTTCCAGCACAAAATAAAAAATGCCTCTGCTGCCACTACCTGATTCAATCAAGTGGAGTACATTCGATACCCACAGGCTATAAGTACTGGAAAAGCTGACTTGTATTTTAATTAATAATGTGCTACACTTTCTCAACAGCTAGGCCTTTGGCAATCTGATTTGCTTTGTTCATTATTTGCTGTAAACAATTTTCAAACAACATGTAGGCAACTCTATTTCTGAATATCTCTTGCTAATTCATAACATTAACAAAAATGGAGAAATATTTGCTTCTTGGAAGAAAAAAGACTTGATGAAACTATAATAATAATGAAAATTTTGGAATGTTGGTATTGGGTTCATAGGCATAAGAGAAAAATGAAATGCAAAACATATATATATATATATATATACTTATATATGGAATGACTGTGTGTATCAATTCAGCCAGTCAATTCAGTTAGTTATAAGATAAGGCATAGGTATCTAGTGACAGCTTGGTTCCCCTACATAACAAATCCATTAAGGTTATTGGCTATAATGCTAGAGACTCAATTGTTCTAACTCCAAATTCATATGGTAAAACACTAATCTCTATTTTCATTGTATTTTTTGAGAAAGTTTTCGGAACTACTTTGGGTTAAATTAGGTCATAAAGGTAGAGCTTTAAAAGGAGAATTTAAAATTTTAATTGATGTTTTCTCTTCATTCAAGCTAAATAGTTATGTTCCACAATGAATTATGATGTCATCATACTGACAACGCATGCTAGTTTAAACTGTCACAGGGCAATGGTAACTATTCTCTGTATCTAGAGTGAACTTTAGTTGACAGTTAAACATTTATTAATAGACATTAATGATCATATGCTTTGTTTCAGATGTTGTATTTAGTGCTGAGCATAGAGCAATAAAGAAAACATGCATGGTTTCTACCTTTGAGGAGCTTAGTTGTCACACAGCATAGTTAAATCAACATATAATGAGGACATACTAGTAACAACCAGATACAGCAAACTAGATATAAACATGAGCTAGCAACTGCCTATGAGGAAATGAATAAAGAATTTTAATGAAATAGCACCACATAGAAGTATGTGTTAGATACAATGGTGAGGTAAAGTTACATTCTTTGAATAAACACACAACACAAAATTAAGAATTAAGCTAATCACCATCCCATGCTTCATCTTTGGTGAAGGGTTGAAGGGAGTTGCAGGATATCACAATGGATTAAGAGCAATGAGGCTGGAGATGTACCTAGAAGCCAAATCATAAAGACAGGTACTTCAAAACAGGAACTGGACATAACTAATGATTTGGATACAGAATAGTAAAATTTACAGGAATGTGGAAGATGGGATAGAGAAACAAGGGACTAGAAACTGGAAGATAATTGGAATAGTGAAGATGAAACAAATAAGAATGCAAATCAAGGCTGTGGCCCTTGATAGATGTAAGCACTCAGCATCGCCTTTTATTTTATGGAGACTTCAAAGTCAGAAAGGATAAGTGGCTTCTTCAATATCATGCAAAACTAAGGGTAGCATTTATACCTATCCTCATGGTCATTCCAACTCATTTACCAAAACATCAAAATGCCTCATTTTCTGTCTTGATCCTATTTCACATAATGATAAATTATGTAGTACTCCAAATTTCTATAGAATTTCTCTCTTGGTCATTTTATATACTCCCACTAATATCTGATGATTTACTGATCACTTAATGAAGTAAAAATAACTTAGGTGGAGAATTAATGGATGCCCACAGAGTGTGGAAAGCTCAATTATACTTTTCAGCATTGTCAGTCTTCAAAACCCTTCTGCTTTATAAAGCTGCTCTGTACCTGCTGCTGTCTCACCACATTAGCCCTGTTGCATAGCAAGGCAAACAGAAGAATATGTCCTAAGGGCATCAGTAGCATAAAAAGTCTCCATTCTCCTAAATTTCATTTGTTGTGGCTTAACACATTGATTAAAAAATATACCTTCCAAACTCTACTGCATTGTTGGTGGGAGTGTAAACTTGTCCAACCGCTTTGGAAAGCAGTATGGAGGTTTTTCAAAAGACTCCACATAAAGCTCCCCTATGACCAAGCAATCCCACTTTTGGGCATTTACCCAAACGATCACAAACAAGGCCATACTAAGGCTACCAGCACAACTATGTTTATTGCAGCATTATTTACCATAGCTAAGATATGGAACCAACCTAGATGCCCCTCAGTAGATGAATGGATCAAGAAAATGTGACATATATTTACAATGGACGTCTATGTCTCTAGCAAAAAGAATATTACCCCATTTGTTAGGAAATGGAAAGACTTGGAAAAAATTACATTAAGTGAAGTAAGCCAGGACCAAAGAAACATAGGTCCCATGGCTTCCCTTATTTGCAATAAATAGCACATGTGTAGGACAAGCAGAAAAGGTCAAAAGCTATGTACATATGACCATATAAGATGATGTTAAGCGAAATGAACCCTAAGATAGGGACACAAATATCTTTTTCCTTTCTTGCTGTTGTTTCTAACGTATAATGTACCATGTGATTTTTTTGTTTCTTTGTATGTTCCTCCCCCAAGGTATAACCCCTGTTTTCACTGTATTTGATGTAGGTGTCCTGCATCTTGTATATACACTTCTCTAATTTGGGGAGGAGAAGGGAAAAAACAAAATGTTTAAATAGGGATACAGGTTGACCCATTGTAACAATGAGATGTACAAGACACTATGTTGAAAAACAAACTTTACAATTTAGGGGGGGGGGGGGGAGGTGTAGTTGTGGAGGTTGGGAGGGAAGGGATAGTAGGGGAAAAACTAAGTAGGAAGCAACCAATGCTTGATAGGAAATATACTCATTACCTTGCTCATGCAACTGTAACCTCTCTGTTCAGTGTTTTTGCAATAAAAATGTATTACAAAAATATATACCTTCCTTCATGGCAATCCACGTCAACTTTAGAAACCCTATTTTGGATAATATTTAAAACTAGTTTTCAATGTTACAATCTGTCCTACTACATCTGACATTCCCCGAACGTGACTTGCCAATTTAACTTTAGACCCTTTGAATTTTTAGCTTATGTTCACAGAGCCAAATAGCACCTCAATTGCCTCCATGTTAATATTGCAAGGATTAAAAACATTACTTTTTCTTTAGCAGAGTTGGCAACATGGGAACTGTATAACCTGTAACCTATAGATCTAGCTAAATCCATCTAGTGAGTTTAGACATATTCTTTCAATTTAATTTACAAAGAATAGCTTAGTATTTCTATTCTTTGTATTTCTAAATTCTTTATTTTTATTTTACTTTTTAATAGCTGTACAAAAGAGTTTTAGTTCAATATGTCCATGTATGAGTACAATGTATTTTGATCAGTATCAATCCTTCCATCATTCTCCCTCATCCATCCCCTTCACCCCAATTTCCTAGTTTCTTAGTTCCATTTTCCCAGTATGTACATTGAATACTATGACTATTTATTCAGTTTTTCTCTCCATTGATTTCCTCCTTCTTCTAGACCTCCCTCCACTAAAATTCCTAATTCCTAAGCACAAATCTGAAATCTGAGAATTAGAGGTTAGAATTCCTCCAAGATCACAGGACTATTGTACTCAAAAGCTAGTCTGAATTTTGTGCAACAGCTTATGTCATGGTAATGAGTGTCCCCAGTAATAAATTTCATTGTTTTCTGTGACAAGGTTATTCTAAAAGTTTAAGAACTTTTCTGTTAAACATATACAACCATAAACATGTTTTCTTGTTATTAAAACCTGTGACTATTAGTTTTATTTTTTGGTACTAGGACTTGAATTCAAGACCTCATTCTCTCACTTGGTTTCCTCAATTATGGCTGATGTTCTTCCACTTGAGCCGCACTTCTATTCAACCTTTATTTTTCAGTTGTGGGACTTGAACTTTGGGCCTGAGCACTATCCCTCAGCTCTTCAGCTCAAGGTGAGTGTTCTACCACTTGAGCCACAGGACTACTTTAGGTTTTCTGGTGGTTAATTAGAGATAAGAGTCTCACAGACTTTCCTGCCCAGGCTGGCTTTGAACTGTGATCCTCAGATCTCAGCCTCCTAAGTAGCTAGGATTACAGGCATAAGACATCAGTGCCCCGCTCATTCCACCTTTTTTAATGGTTAATTTGAGATGATGTCTCTTAGACTTTTCTACCTGAGCTGACTTGCAACCTTGATTCTCATATTTCAGCCTCTTGTGTAGCTATGATCACAGGCATGAACCAGTGGTGCTCCACTAAACTTTATCTTTCTTAAAAAAAAAAAACAGTTTAAGCATGCTTCATATTGTTTACTTAATAATCCATGCAATAGATAAAATTGCTATGTTTAATAGCATTTACAAACAACTATAACCTACAACACACATTCAAACCTTATAAAATCTAGAGAATATTAGTATTTGAACAAATTAACATTCTCATCTCCTATGTGGTTATTGTTAAAGGTATTACACAGAGTGAAATGTTGAGATTACCAATGTTGAACTAATTTTGCTTCCAAAATTTGCTTATTCTTAGAGTATCATTCAGAGAGTTTATATAAAGCATATTATGTTTATGAACAGAGACATTTATTTTCTTAGCAAAAATAATACAGCAGTAGCTCAGACAGAACCACAAACACACATTCATAAATTGGCTACCCTGTAACTGAGAAAGGCTGACTTGTTTAACTCTTGACCGCTTCTCTTCCTTTTAATCATATCTGCTTTAGTTAGCATTGTTTGTGTTTTCATTAGAAATCGGATTTGTTTAACTTACAAGTTACAGAAGAATCATGATAGTTTCACCTTTTTTCTGATTTCAGAACTAATATTCATCAGAATTCAGTAAAAAAAAAAATACTATTTCCCCCCACAAAAGAATTCCTGCCTGGCAACACTAGAACAGTGATTTCTGGGCAGCTTGAAGTGTAACAAATAGCAGTCAGTACAACAGATAATCCTAGATATGAATATGGAAAGATAATTCATCCCCAGTGATTGTAGGCTTAGATATCGATGATTTTCACTTACCTAACAAACTCTTAAACTCAGGTAATTTTTTTTATTTCCAGAGTAACTTAACCAAATGACTTGAGAAACAAATGTTTTTTAAAAAGAATTTATGCATTGCTGATTATTATTATTATTATTATTATTAGGAATCAAGGAACAAACAAGTATTGATGATAGTTGTTTGCTCTGAGGTTTAGAAAGATAAGATGAATTTAGCAAATTGCCACTAAACCAATCTCATTACACCAAATGCTAATTGTATGCCTCAGCTTCTCAGAGAAATTCCATAACCTTCTGTACAACAGATAAAGCATACAGATGAGAATAGTTATCAAAGGGCTCTCCTTATTCTAAAGAAAAAAGTTTAACCTTTGTTAATTGAGAAAACCAGCATCAACTCGGTATTTCATTTTGGTTGTAGTATAAATAATTCTTGTGTTGTACTTGTGGATCTTGTTAGGGTGCTGTTGGCAAGAAACAGAAACTGAATGAAGACTCAGGCAAACCTCTAACACTGTGAGATGACACCTGGCTTATGAAGAGAATGGGGACATCTCTCCCAGGATCTTTGCTCTCTGATTAATGAGGAGGCATTCATTACAGCTCAGGAACAGACATCACCTCCACATACCTTGAACTTAATTTATTAGTCTGAGGGGCAGAGTTTAAGGAACATCAGAGAACTAAGGAAAGGAAGAAAAAGGGAGGACAAGACAAATTTCAGATGGAGCATTATGGAGATGAGGACTTGCAAATCTAAGCAGTTTAACAATGTAATAATGACTTCCAGAAATTAATACACCTTCTACATGAGCACAACCCCCTTTAAACGATTAAAGGACCATATATTAATTATTCAGCTGGGTTTGTTATTTTAAATGTACCCGTGCTTTTGCCATTTGCCTATATAAAAATTCAATTACACTAAGTTGTTGACAAATCAAGAGTATAGGGTCACTGCATAAAAATTGAAAAAAAAAACAACAAAACCCTGTAAAGTGCTTATTACTTCTTATCTGGATATCTGATCGCTCAGTAGCTGAGTCAATGTGAACCTATTTGTTAAAGTTTCTTTCAGACCTGACTATGCTTTGGGGCTAGATAGTAACAAAGGCTCTCTGGACTCCACATACTCAATATAGGGCTGGCAATATTGCCTCTCTGCATTCAGTAATTCCCTAAAAGGTCTAGGACCTTTCCTTAGCTCCATCTGAAAGTGTATATATCACACAATTAAATGTGCTATTATTCTCTTACTTTGAAAAAAACAAATGCATTTCTTCTGAGGCTTGACATGAATGTTATCATGTCAGACCCAGAGTTTCTATCACTGAATAGTTAATGACAATGATGCCATTTTAAAAATCAATTGTACCAGAAGCTGACTACATTACATGGTCACCAAACTTACTTTTTTCTCAGCCTAGGTAAACTCTTATTCTCCTTTCCTTGCATCTGGGAGTGGCCACTAAGCCAATACCTTGAGTGGAAATAACGGACCCACAAAATCTCCTACATAAAGGCCCCCTCTTCTGCCAACTTAAATAGAAAAAGCTACAGGTGAAAGGAATGTGGTTCCTTGAATTGCCACTAATGGAAATTGATCTACCCAAATACCACAATGTCCATCAATAATGCCTATATGGGTTTTTATTTTTTAAATTTTTTATTGTTGTTGATGTTGTTATGCTCATACTGGAGTTTGAATTCAGGGCTGCACACTTTTGCTCCACTTTTTTGCTCACATTTGGCACTCCAGCTTAGAGTGTTAGAATGCGTTTTGATAGAACGTCTCCAGTTCTGGCACTGTGCTGGTGAAATGAAGATGGGAATCTTTCAGATTTGTTTGCCCAGACTGGCTTTGAACCTTAGTCCCCAGACTCCAGACTCCTAAATAGCTAACATTATAGATATGAGCCATCAGCAACCAGCCAAATGGGAATTCTGAGGGTCAAAAATATGATTTGGTAGCACTATACATTGTTGCTATTAAAACAGCTAATGACACTATGGCCTTCATTGTTGTCCTGAAGAACCAGGTTTTGTCAAATTGTTCAGAATCCTCATGATATCTGAAATTTCAGTATAAATTTCCACTAAAGACAAATATATCACTCATGTACTATCAAATAATCACTTCTCACAATTAACTTTAAAAGTGATAATTCACTATTTGGTACCATTTGATTTCCAGGATTCTCCCTGCTTTATTTTCCTAATTAGAAATCTCAGAAGGTTTAGGGTTTTTTTATTTATTAACTTTTGACAGTGTGTTATAAAAAAAAGACCTCAATACACAGAGTAAAACTGATTGAAGCCATGATTATTGGACTGGGGATGTGGTTTAGTGGTAGAATGCTTGTCGAGCATGTTTAAAGTCCTAGGTTTGATTCCTCAGTACAACATAAATAGAAAAAGCCAGAAATGATGCTATGGCTCAAGTGGTAGAGTGCTAGCCTTGAGCAAAAAAGAAGCTCTGGGACAGTGCCCAGGCCCTGAGTTCCAGCCCCAGGACTAGCAAAAAGAAAAAAAATCTGAAACTATGATTATTATTTGCTCTCTTGAGCTTCATTATTTTACTCCAAATTGAGCTTTAATACTTCTATAAAAATAAAAAGAGGGTAGTAACATGGGAAATTCATTTAGTCCCAAATAAGCATAATATAAATTCCTTTTCTCCAAAAAAAATAAAACAAGCAAAAATTAAAGCAAATACATTACACAAGTCCTAGGGAGATTTAAAATCACTATCCAGTGACATTAAAATTAAGCTAATACTTGGGTAAAGAACAGATTGTTTTGTCAAGACAGCTCACACTCTACTAGAAAAAGGCACAGTTTCAAAGTGACCATCCAAAGTAGGAATGTAATTGAGCCAACTATATTGTTTGGTCCTCTCTATTTCTATGTTCATTGTTTGGTTTAGAAAGTTAGAGAAATACTATGAAAACTGCTTTTCTCTTCCCAGAAGAATATCTGGAAGTCACATACGTTATAATACATTTGCATCCTTAAACAAATAGAACTCAGACAAACAATTTAAAAATGATTATTTATGCCCTAGGATGCCATGTTACCCTTGAGGGCCAACGGAAGGTCAACCATTGCCTCTAACCCTGCTGTGTGCACCCTGACCTAGAAGTAGCATTGATAATGACCTCTCAGCTGCAGGACTTGAAGACTTAATCATTTGACATACAAGCAGCCCCAGGGCGTTTGGAGCTGGCATTTCCCTTTGTGAGATGTACACAAACAATATGCATTTTAAACAATTCAAAGCATTAGTGCCTAAAATAGATCTGGCACAGCACTCATCCCCAGGAGCAGCTTCTCACCATCTCAGCTCTCTCACTTGGAGGCACAAGCAGGGAATGTGGAGCTGGCTCAGGCAGCTGGAACGAGACGCTGCACCTATCACTGGCATTTCCCCACATTTCCAGGCAGGCTTGTCATCTGGATCATTGCAAACTTAATTACAGGACTACTTAAGACTAGTCCCCTTGGTGGGGAAATTTTAGGCATTGTTCAGTGAAAGAAACCTTTGCTGAGAAAACTTTATTTTTCCTTGTTCTTTCTCTATGTGAAATCTGAATCAAAGGAAATTGCACAAAACACTTTTATTATTATTTTTATCATTTCTTTTGTGATTCTTTTGGGGATCAAACTCAGGGCTGCATGCATGCTAGGCAAGAGTTCTCTATATTTTGAACTATAGCCTTAGGTCCTGAACAAAACTAGGATCAATACATTCCTTTAAGTTCTACCATTACATATGTGTGTGTGTCTACACACACACATTATATATATATATGTATATATATATATATGTATTATATATATGTATAACTCAAAGGAAGTATGGAAAATTAATAGCATTATTTTAACTATCATTTAGACTTGCTCAAAGTCTTGAGAGAAACTTTAATCCTTATCTAATGAGACTTGGGGGAAAAACTATGGCTCTAGATCTAAAAGCTATTTTTAATGCTAATAGGGAAAACTTAGGGTGACAGAAATCAATTTTGTTGAAAGGAAAGACTCAAACTAATAAAAGAGTTCCAGAATGTCACTTGAAAAATCTAAATTTTTTAAAAAGAGGAATCACTTTTCTTTTATGGGAAAGAAAAGTAATCTGGTCGGAGGATTCATTTTGCAACAAGATTGTTGCAGTGAGGATCCTATTACCTCTTGTACAAAATAGATGGAAATCTCACCTCTTCATGTAATTTCCTCGGTTGAGTTACATGTAGCCTGTGATACCATTCTACCAGCCATAAAACAAAGAGCAATCTACTGCTACACAGCAGGCAGAAATCAGAACTCAGGCCTCTCTACTGAGTTCAAACACAAGTCTACAAATCAGCACCAGTTATAAGGCAATTTGGCAGGAAATCACTACCATTAATCATGGATTTAGCCACGTATTCATTCAACAAACCTTTACAGAGCTAGCACTATGCTTGATAGAAAGATGGCATTGTAGAAAAAGAGCCAGCCCAATGTACATATGGATTTTCAGAGAAGGTACAGCTTCACGTGCCTTCACCCTGGGGTTATCAGTCACAGATAGTTAACTTTCTATTTTGCCATGCAATATTTTTCATAACTTATTTTATCCATTGAAGGGTTTAATCTTACTCAAAAGAAAGGGAGACAAATCAAACAAAATAAACAAAAAAAAGCTTAGGACCATGAAACGTGATGTCTCTCTTCTACATTTTCCATTACCTGACACCAAGAAAATGAAACATTACTCTTACCACATGTTGTGTTTTAATAAACTGTACATTAGTTTCATTCAACTGCTCCAGCCCCTGGCTATCCACTTTTCTGTATATTGGTTTTAAATACACATTGCTTGCAATAACACCATAGCTGAAACTGTGCCTCAAGTTAAGAAATGGTTAGGATTGCTTTACATTTGCACTCCCATTGAAAACATTTATTCAATCAAAGGAAAAAATAAATGTGGTCCCTCAGCTTTGTCAAGTATAAACTGTTATTGATCCCTTAAATGAAATTTGTTCATGCTGATCGATCAAACACATTATCTTTTTTTCCAGTCTATTACCAGCAATTGGAAACTCTCAAGCGTCAATAGTTGTTGGACCACATACAGCTGTAAATTTAGACAATAGCTTTCAAACCTAAATTATTTCTCCCAATCCATCTCTCCCAAAAGTGATGTCGACACTGAGATGATTTCTCTTGATGGTTGAAAAAATAATTGAATAACCTGTGAGCTATCATTGAAGACTCTACTACAGAGGTGCATAATCATAGGGAAAGCCAAAGCTATAACACATGGTTTGAGTGACAGCAGACCAATAAGCTTCCTCCTGTCCTCCTGGATTCCTTACAGTAGGGCCACTTCAATTCCTTCATACATTATCAATACATAAAATCATTTGTTATTGTATTTTTCTCCTTACGGATTCTGTTAGCACTGGGTAGCATCTGACTTTTTTTACCTCATGCAAGTTGAAGTCACCTTACATAACCAACTAATGTACTGGGATCACACTGTTTCCCAAATATTTGAAATAAAAGATGGACTTCGGGGAAGCTTATAATTCCATAAGTTTTAAAAATCACATCTGGATGAAAAATACAACTGTATTTATTCATCTAATAAGCTGGCTACCATTCACTCATCCATTTCAGTCTCACATTTTTGCCTTATTTCTACTTGAACAATACCAGACAGGCACTTATCATATAATAAAATAAATTACACAGAAAGTCAAATCATATTTCCTTCTATACACATGAAAGCAGGATGGCAAAATGTATGTCCAATATAAGCTCTGGGTTACGTTCTATAGTCAGAGTCACATGAATCTGAAAATTCCTAGACTGCATCTAAATAGTAAACAGCTTCTGTGATTATGATCATAGAAACCTGACAAATTCCAGAAAAAAAGTCTAAACCTTCTAAATAAAAATGTAAAACCAGAGGGACAGAGAGCATTTGTTTGAAATATGACAATGATTTCACCCCCACATTTCTTATGTTGCCTCAGTAATGAAACATTTATATTTATGATAAGAAATCATTGCTAATGAAAATGCTATCAGTAAGTGGATACAAGTATTGAGTTGATTCAAGTATTGTGATATTATTTTTTCTGGTGCTTGATTTTGCTATTTATCAAAGCAAATCTTCTGTCTCTGACTATAAAATTAGTTTCTCACTTAGTTTCAATTAAGTCAACTCTGTAGAACTCAAGTTATATCTTCAAAAAGAACTTAATTTAGGGTTGACTGTATTTCTTAAAAAGTAACTTTCCCCTATTACTAGCCATCACTAGGGACCAACTTTCTACTGTTGTCAATATCATATATGTTTGTCTTCTGTCTTGCTGATAGGTAATAATTTTCCAAGCAAGCTTTGGGAGCAGTGAGTCTTTATTAAAACTAATAAGAAAGGGAATCACAGTTTTAAAAAAATTACTCTGAAAATTATTGCTGACAAGTCTGTCTTGAATTCCTAAGCAGAAAAGGAACAGTGAGAAGTTACAATGCTTCGTCACCACAGCAATAGTGGCTTCTTGCCTTTCATGTCTCTGGGATGTAGTAGTAACACTTTTATACTATTGTCTAAAGTTTTATGTCTCTTGCTTCAAGTAGGAAAAAATATCAAATACATGTGTGTATTAAAGCAAATTTCAGAAATATTTGATTATTATAAATTTTAAGGATACAGGTAGAAAGCTAATGAGTAGTCAATAATTGACAACAGGGTTAAAACTGGAAAGAGAGTCTATAAAGAATGGTTGTTAAATGGTAAGAACCAGAAAAGGGAATATTTGAACTATGTTGGAAGGTCACTGTAAATCTGGAAGTAACAAGTACTTAAAGCCATATTCTTCTTTCATTAGCTTAATTCACTTTTGTCTTCTTGTTTGTTTCCATTTTAGACAATCTCAACTGATACACACAATAAAATTGTTGGAGAGTAGTCTTCAAGATATAAATCAATGTTTCTGTGCTTTCTTCCTCTCTGTAAGATGCCAGCTATTGTTCTTTATACTCTATAGTGGATTAATTTTAAAAATATAAGAAAGAAGAAGGAAGGAAAGAAAGAAAGAAAGAAAAAGAGAGGGAGGGAGGGAGGGAGGAAGGGAAAAGGAAAAGAAAGAAAAATCTCTTACTATCTCTATGAGATCATCTACCAGTTGAGAAATATTTTTGGAATTAATTTCCATAACATAATGATTGAGGGGCTGGGGGTTTAGCCCGGCAGAAGGGCGCCCGCCTGGTGCACGCAAGGCCCTGGGATCAGTCCTCAGCCCTGGAAAAAAATAAAAAAAGCTACAAAAGACCATAATGATTGATACAGAACTTGATGATTTTCTGGCTAATTAGGACAGAAACAACCAATGCAACATGTAAGTTAATTTTAGAAATGACACTATCCACTGTATGGTAGAATAGAGTCATTTAAGATTAATATTAGCAAGTTGTACTCAGGACTTTTAAAATTTTAAAAAATATACATTTCAGAAAGTCAGACATAATTTTCATTTTCTTCTCATAAGAGAACCAACACAAAAGAAAGCTCAAGTTAGTTGGAGCTAATTTTCTTCCTCAATAACTGAATGTGAAATATAAAAATCTTAATTTTTCAGTATATTCACTTTTATACTCCTTATATACATAATTTAATTTTATAGATGGGAATCCTTAACAACAACAGCCATGGGTCAATATTTTGAGCACACTTGTAGTCCATTCTATTATAGGGAAATGTTGGCTATTCGTTATTCACCAAAAATATTTAGCTTGATAGAGAATAAACCATTTAAATTTAAAATATAACTCTGCAGAGCTTGATTAATAATAATTTATTATCTAATTGTATGTAGGGAACTGTCACTTAGCCCTGAATTTTTTAAATCTCTAAATGGTGTTGGCAGAGGTGCAGAAGAGTATGAATAGCAGTGACCTGTCTAAACCACACAGCTTGTGTGGTAACTCTGAGAGCAGCATTGGATTCCCGTTGATGTAAAATGTCTCTCATTTTTGTTCAAAGTAGCCCTGTTTCTGTTTAAGTTAACTTTTAAAATTCTATAAATACATAGTGGAATTAAATTCATTTCTAATTCTTTTGTTTCTACTTTGATTTTATATCATTTTTGAAAAATAATTATCAACATTGGTAATCACTAGTAACTACAGAAGCATCACTCTATGTATTGGATGTACATTTCCTCTTTCCTTCCTCTTGGTAATTCTATGTTATGCTGGACCCTCACCTGAGTCATTCATCTCATTAGTAGTAAAATCAAGGAGTCTAGCCTCAGAAGCATTTCTTCACAATTCTTCTCTCAAATAAGATAGCAAGAAATAGTAACAAACAATCTTAGATGTCCAGATCTCTCCTTAAATTGAAATGCTGAAATTAGAAAACTATCATTATTAAGTGAAAAGAGATCATAATAAATGCAAACTAAAGCTTTTATTGGGTCTGCATATCTGTTCAATAATATGGTAGATTTATGCCTCATTCATATTTTCTTCTGATAGTAAATTCAATCATAGGAAGTCCCTGATTGGTACATCCTTTGCTCAAGGAGAAAATATATGGGACCTGATATCCACCGGTGCTCAGAGATTTTTACATTATTTGATTAGTTGAGTCATACATCTAAAAATGAGCTTGGTATCATCCTCATTAAATTCTAATTTTGTGTCTAAAGGTCAGGGCTTAAGCTAATGTCATTGCTACAGTGTAGTAGACACTGTAGTGTTCTGGAGGTGAATCTTTTCCTTTTATTATTATTTTCTTTTTTATTGTTATCTTTATGTATTCATACAAAGGAGTTGCCATTTAAAAAAGCAGTTTATGAATATAATATATCTTCATCAATGTCACCCCATTTCTCATTCATCCCTTCCCTACCCACCCCTTCCCTCACTCTTAATTTTGTAGGATATACATTGGATTCTTGACTGCATTCCCCCCTCTTCTTATTTTAATTCATTTACTCCTTTATTTTGACCTCATTCCATCTCTTTCGAGTACCTGCTTATAGGTGTTTTATTTTGCTGAACTTTGATTTTGCCTTTCTAGGAATTGAACTATTTCTGTTTTCCCTTTAATCTACCATATTTCAGTTAATACATTTGTGTACACTTGCATACCACCCAATGGATTTACTTATAAGTTTATAAGCTAAATCTACTTCTACATATAAGAGAAAAATGCATCCTTTGTCTTTCTGGGCCTGACTTACTTCAGTTGACATAATTTTGTCCAAGTCTTTCTATCTCTTTTCAAATACCACAATATCATTCTTTCTCATAAATGAGTAAAATTCTATTGTGTATGTATGCCACATTTTCTTGATCTATTTATCAACTGAGGGGTATCTGGGCTGATTCCATACTTTGGCTATGTTGAATAGTCCTGTAATGAACATGGTTGTGCTGGTGGCTTTACTGTATCCTGGTTTGTTTCTTTTGGGTCAATGCCCAGGAATGAAATTGCTAGGTCACAGGTCATATATTTAATTTTTTGGGGAAACTCCCCACTGCTTTCCAGAGTGCAAAATGGGGCTTCAAAATACCCACAAACTACTTTCCTACATATTGCAGGATACTTTATAAAGAAATGTAATAGCCAAATCAGAACAAAACACTACCAAATTATAATTCCAAATGCAGAAGATACTGGTGATTATTGAAGTGTGAAACATAACTTCAACTAAATTACCAAAATGAAATCATCTACTTCTTGCACACAGTTAATCAGGCAGCTCAAAAACTCACCTAATGCAGGTGCTGAGAGGATGGAACAAATTACATAATGATTGCACCACTTTGTTATGCACTGGCCATATCAGTTAGGGAACATGATTCAATTAATATTCAGATTAATATTAATATTTAATTAATATTCAGCAATTATTCCCTCAGGAAGTGGCTGTAGAGAGATAGATTCATAAAACTGAACACAGAAACAATAGAATAAAGCTCTATACTAATACAGAAAATACATGGATATGCTAGGCACAGTAGGCTATAAATATTTTCTATTACTTTTTAGTGGTTGCTGTAAGGATTACAATATGCAACTTTAACTTTTTACAGTCTACTTAGAGCTAAAATTGTACTGCTTCATGAAGAACATAAAAACAAACTAGAAAATACTTCACTCTTTTTACTCATTCCTGTCCTTTAATCTTTAACTGCTTTCCCTGTATATATTACTGATACTATAAGAAAAGCTTATTTTTTATTTAAAGAATCCATGTATTATAAGAAAAATTATTAGGACAAAAATATTTTCATGTTTTCCAGACATTTGTCAATTTTTATGCTCTTCACTTTTCTTGTAATATACAATTTTTTATCTCATACCAGTGCCTTTCAATCAAAAGAAGTTTGTTCATTTAGCATATTTATAGGACAGATCTACTGGCTGTGAATTCCCTTCATTTCCTTCCTTCTACTGATATGTATTATCAAATTTAACTATTTTTTTCTGTTATCTCTATTCTGCCATTAAGTCTTCCCGGTAAAACTTTTATTTCAGGTCTCTTGCTTTCTATTAATGAATTTCCATGCAGTTCTGGTTCTAGTTTCTCATTCTTTCCTAAGAACTCTTATCTTTTATTTGATATGAATAATTTTTCATTTGACATCATCCACTTTAAAATCCTTCTCAGCTATCACAAACATCTGAGTAATGGCTGAATGATTTCCATTGAATGACTAACTTATTACAGAGAAATCTGAAATTATTAAAATTATTATTATTATTATTGCCATTTGTGGTACTGAGGTTTGAAGTCAAGCCTCACAATATGTCAGGTGCTTTACTACTGAAGCCATTTTGTTACCCTTTTGTTAATTACTTACTTCCAATCTATAAGTTATTTCTCAATCTATGCCTAGGCTGTGATCCTCAAATTTGTGCTTCCATGAGTTACTGCCATGACAGGTATGTACTGCTACAAGCCATCCTTTGACTGAGATGGATTCTTGCCAACTTTCTTTTTGATTTTGCTAGGTTTGCCTCTCAACTTGACAGAATTGCAGTGTGAGACACTGCACTTGTCTAAAATAATTTTAATTATAACTTATTTTAAGTCCTAATCTGGACACTGTGATGAGCAGATTCATTTGTGCTCCTGGCATAGTTTCACTTCAGTAGTACCACTTGCAAGGAGAATAACCCAGGCAAAATGAAACTCTTCTTCTTACCTCCTCAATAGGCACAATTTCAAATCACTTTGCTCCATTGCTAATCCTTAGTTTGACTCTAGAGTTTCCACAGACATATTCTTCTCTACACATAGTTGCTATGATTATTGTCTCTGTGAAGGAGGTAGGCTGGAATCTCCTATCCCATCATCTTCCTGACGTCATTTCTCATTGAGTTATTTATATATTTTTACTTTACAGATACCATACAGAGGGGTTACAGTTACATTAGTAAGATAATGAGTAGATTTCCTATTGAGCTTTGTTACCCCCTCCTTTATTTATCCCCTACCCTCTCTTCCCTCCCCACCTCCCCAAGTCTTCCCCGCAACACCCTGCACCTGAAGTTGTAAAGATCGTTTTCAACATAGTGTGTTGTACATCTCATTGTTACAATGGGTCAACCTGTATCTCTATTGCAGCATTTTTGTTTTTTTTTCCTTCCCCTTGCCAAATTAGAAAAACGTATATACAAGATGCAGGGCACCAGAATCAAATACAGTGAAAACAGGGATAATACCGTAGGGGAGGAACATACCAAAGAAACAACAACAAAAAAATCACAGAGTACATTATAAATATGTTAAAAGTAATAACAAGGAAGAAAAAATGCACTTGTGTGCCTATCTTGTGGTTGATTTCGCTTAACATCATCTTATATGTTCATATGTACATAGCTTTTGAACTTTACTTGTTCTACACATATACTACTTATTGCAAATGAGAGAAACTATGGGACCTATGTTTTTGTGCTGGCTTACTTCACTTAATGTAAATTTTTCCAAGTCTTTCCATTTCCTAACAAATGGGGCAATGTCATTCTTTCTGATGGAGGCATATATATATATATATATATATATATATATATTCACATTTTCTTGACCAGTCTACTGAGGGACATCTGGGTTGGTTCCATATTTTAGCTATGATAAATAATGCTGCAATAAACATAGTTGTGCTGGTAGCTTTAGTATGGTCTTGTTTGTGATCATTTGGGTAAATGCCACAAAGTGCGATTGCTGGGTCATAGGGAAGGTCTATGTGGAGTCTTTTGAAGAACCTCCATACTGCTTTCCAAAGTGGTTGAAAAAGATTAGAGTCCCCCCAACAATGTATTAGGGTTCCCTTTTGGCCACACACTCTCCAGCATCTGTTATTAGATTTCTGGGTTATAGCCATTCTAACTGCTTTGGGTTTCTTTTATAGCTAGAGAATTTGAGCATTTCTTCATGTGTCTATTGGCCATTCTTATTTCCTCTTCAAAGAAGTAGCTCCTTAAGTCTTTAGCCCACTTACTTCTTGGGCAGTTGTTTCTTTGAGGATTTGTCATTGGGGGATTTAACTTTTTGAATTCTAAGTACATTTTAGATATGAGACCCTTGTCCATTGTATGGCTAGTGAAGATCTTCTCCCAATCCGTGGGCTTTCTATTGATCTTGCTAGTTATGTCCTTTGCCACACAGAAGCTCTGCAGCTTCATGCAATCCCATTTCTCCAACCTTTTTTGATTTGTTGTGTTTCTGGTTCTCTATTACGAAAAGTTCAGCCTGTGCCAAGTAGTCCTAGAGTTTCTCTTATTCCTTCCTATAATGTTTTCAGGGTGTCTGCTTTGACTTCAAGGTCTTTCATCCATTTGGAGTTGATTCTGGTGCAGAGTGAGATATAAGGATGTAGGCTTAGTTTTCTACAGGTGTTTAACCAATTTTGCCAGCACCATTTACTGAAGAGGCTGTCTTTCTTCCATTCTATTTTTTTAGCTTCCTTAATGAAGTGGCTATTAGGTGGCTATAGGTCTGTGGGTTCATTTTTGGGTTTTAAGTTCTATTCCATTCGTCCTGAGGTCTGTTCTTGTGCTAGTACCAAGCTGTTTTGATTACTATGGCTTTATAGTACAGTTTGAAATTTGGTATTGATATTCCTCCAGCAACGTTCTTTCTGTTAAGGATTGTTTTTGCTATTCAGGTTCTTTTATTGTTCCATATGAATTTTTGGGTTGCTACTTCTATTTCATTGAAGAATGAGGTTGGAATATTGATATGTACGGCATTCAATTTGTAGATAGCCTTTGGAAGTATTGCCATTTTTACGATGTTGATCCTTTGGATCCAAGAGCATGGGAGGTTTTTCCACTTCCTTAGTTCTGTTTTAATTTCCTTTTTCAGGTTTTTAAATTTTCATCATAGAGGTCCTTCACTTCTTTATTTAAGTAATTTCTAGGTTTTTTATTTTTTGTGGGGCTATTATGAATGGAGTTGCTTTCCTAATTTCAGCCACACTTTTCTCATTTTTGGCATACAGAAAAGCTATTATTTTTTGAGGGTTAATTTTATACCCTGCTACTTTCCCAAAGTTTCAGATAAGCTCAAGTAATTTGAGAGTGGAGTCCATGGGATTCTTTAAATACAAGATCATGTCATCTGGGCTGGGAAGGTGGCTCAGTGGTAGAGCGCTTGCCTTGCATGCATGAGGCCCTGGGTTCGATTCCTCAGCACCACATAAGACAAAAGAAAAAAAGCCAGAAGTGGCACTCTGGCTCAAGTTGTAGAGTGCTAGCCTTGAGCTGAAGAGCTGAGGGACAGCACCCAGGCCCAGAGTTCAGGCCCCATGACCGGACTCCCCCCCACAAAAAAAAGATTATGTCATCTGCAAAGAGGGAGAATTTTACTCCATCCTTCCCTATTTGGATCCCTTTATGTTTCCATCTTGTCTTATTGCTGTAGCTAGGCATTCTAATAGTAAGTTGAAGAGAAGTGGAGAGAGTGGACATCCTTGTCTCATTCTTGAGTTTAGAGGAAATGGCTTTAGTTTTTCACCCATAGTATTATGCTGGCTGTAGGTTTGTCAAATACAAACAGCCTTTATTGGAATGTTCTATGGATTCCTAGTTTTTCCAGAGCCTTCATCATAAAGGGGTTTTGGATCTTGTCAAATGCTTTTTCTGCATCTATTGAGATAATCATGTGGTTCTTATCCTTGCTCTTGCTGATGTGATGAATTATAATAATGTGTTGCGTATATTGAACCAGCTTTGCATCCCTGAAATGAATCATATTTGATCGTGGTGTATGATTTTTTTTGATGACTTGTTGAAGTCAATTGGCCAAAACTTTGTTGAGAAGTTTTGCATCGATGTTCATCAAAGAAATGGGTCTGTATTTCTTTTCCTTTGTTGAGTCCCTGCCTGGTTTTGGGATGAGGATTATGATGGCTTCATAGAAAGAGTTTGGCAGCAAACTTTCACTTTCAATTTCATTTAAAGATTGGAGGAGTATTGGTGTGAGTTCTGCTTTGAAGGTCTTGTAGAATTCTGCTGAAAATCGATCTCATCCTGGGCTTTTCTTGGATGGAAGGTCTCTTATTGCTCTTTCTATTTGATGCTTGATATAGGTCTGTTAAGTTGGTTTAACTCCTTTTGGCTTAGTTTTGGCATGTCGATATTTGTGAAGAAATTGTCCATTTCATCCAGATGCTCAAACTTTTTAGCATACAGGTTTGAGAAGTATTATAATGTTCTGAATCTTTTTTCTGTAATGATATTTCCATTCTCATCTCTGAGTTTGTTTATTTGGGTTTGTTCTTTTTTTTTTTTTTTGGATAAGGTTTGATAAGGGCTTGTCAATTTTTTTATTTTTTTCCAAGGACCAACTTTTTGTTTTGTTGATTCTTTCTATGGTTTTTTTGGGATTCAAATTCATTTAATTCTGATTGAACTTTAATTATTTGTTTTCATCTACTGGATTGGGGTTAGTTTGCTGCTGTTTTTCAAGTGGGTTCGGATGTCTCATTAAATTGTTGGTTTCAGATCTCTCCAATTTGTAGATGTAGGAATTCAGAGCTAACAACTTGCATCTGAGTACGGCCTTTGCTGTATCCAAGAGGAACTGGTTATTTGTGTGTTCATTTTTGGTGAATAACATGAACATTAGAATTTCCTTTCTAATCTCTTCCATGACCAACTGGTGATCCAACAATGTGTTGTTCAGCCTACATGTGTTACAGGGCTTTTTTTGCTGGCTTTTGGTGTTGAGTTCTAATTTCATTCCCTTGTGGTCTGAGAGAATGCATGGTATAATTTCAACATTTCTGAATTTGGACAAATTTGCTTTGCAACCTAAAATGTGGTCTATTTTGGAGAATGTTCCATGTGCTGCTGAGGAGAATGTATATACTGATACTTCTGGTTGAAATATTTAGTAGATGTCTGTTAAGTCTAGTTGGTCTATGCAGTTGTTTAGATCTGAGGTTTCTCTGTTGAGTTTTTGCAGGGTTGATCTATCCAGTGTGGATAGTGGCGTGTTAAAGTCCCCAACAATTAATGTGTTTGGATCTATGTGAGATTTGAAGGAAAGTAGTGCTTCTTGGATAAATTTGGGTGCTCCGTTATTTGGTGAATAAATATTTCGAATTGTAATACCCACCTGAAGGAGAGATCCCTTAATTAGTATGTACTGACCTTCTTTATCTCTTCTCACTAATTTTAATTTGAAGTCTATTTTATCTGATATTAAGATTGCAACTCCCACCTGTTTTGGGGAGCCTTTTGCTTGGTAGATTTTATTCCAGCCTTTCACTTTCAGAATATGTTTGTTTATACAGGCAATGTGTGTCTCTTGAAGGCAGCAGATAGAAGGATCTTGCTTTTTTATAAAACTAGACAGTCTATATCACTTAATTGGAAAGTTAATTCCATTAATGTTGACAGTTAGGGCTGAGAGGTGTTTGGGAGTTTCTGCCATGTTATCCATCTTCTTGGGAGCTGAGACAACTGGGATCTTCCTATGATTCTTGGATTCTCTGGGTACGGTTTCTTGGCCTTTATTGTGCTCTTGTTGGTTTTCTATGTGTAGGACATCTTTAAGTATCTTTTGTAGGGTTGGTTTGGTGGAGATATATTGTTTCAGTTTTTCTTATGGAAAGTTTTTATTTGACTTTCTGTTATGAAGAAGTTAGCTGGTACAATATTCTTAGTTCATAGATGTTTGTCTTAGGGCGTAGCATACATCATTCCAAGCTCTTCTTGCTTTTATTTTCTCTGATGAGATATTTGAAGTTATTCTGGTTGTTTTCCCTTTATAGGTGATTGATCTTTTGTTCTCCACAGCTTTAAGGATCCTTTCCTTGGTTGAATTGATCCTGTGCAGATTATAATGGATGGTGGGATGTCGTGTTCTGGTCTGTTTTATTTGGGGTTCTAAAAGCTTCTTGTATCTGAATAGGCCTATCCTTTTCATGTTTGGAAGTTCTCTGCTAGGATTCTATCAAATAAATTTCCTAGACCATTAACTTCTGTCTCTAGCTGCTCCTCAATGCCCATTATCCTCAGATTAGGCCTTCTGGTGGTGTGTTCCAAATGTTGACTAGATCTGTTATATTTCTTGGATTTGTTATGATTTGTTGTCTGTTTTTTCTCTATAATATCTAGGCTGTCTTCAATCCCAGATATTTGATCTTTTGCATGATCTAACCTACTGTCAAGACTTTCTATATTGTTTTTATTTCTTTTCCTTCTAATTGGTCGGCTATAATGGATTCAAATGTTTTGTTGGAGCTTTGTTTTAGATCTTCTAAGAATTTCTTTACTTCCTAATTTTGTTTTCAATGTTCAATGTTCAATCTCAAAATCTCTTATTTGATTGGTTATGGTTTCATTGGACTTCCTTTCCTTCTGATGGGCTCCATTTACATTCCTTTTGTGGCTGGATTCCTTCAGCTCTCTGTTTGTGGATTCCATGAATGGATCCATTGATCTTTGTCTATTCTCATCCCGTTCATGGATTTCCTGTATTAACTTTTTATTAGCTTCCTCACACTCATGAGATTCCTCTATTAATCTTTGGTTAGCCTCATCATGCTCATTAAATTTCTGTATTAATCTTTTTTTAGCCTCATCTGGCTCCCTAACTCCCTATCACGCTTAGACAGAGTCCTTCGCATGCTTTCAATCCTTTTATTCAGCATGTTTACCAGTAATACCTGTAGAGCATTTTGGGAACTTTGCTCTGGATTATTCATTAACTTCTCTGTCACCTGATTTTCATGAGTGGGGTTGAGATACCAGACTTGCCATTTTTCTTGTGTTTCTCCAACTTGTTCTGCCTATTTGGTATGAAAGCAAAATCAATTTCATGCTAGAACACTATTTTGAGGCAAGCAACAACCAGAACCCAATAGTTGCACAGATTGATTGACACAGTTAAAATGAGTACAGATATAATGTAGTTTAACAGGTATAATCTAATTCAGCAACAATCAACTCTGGATTATTGGACTAAGAACATCGAAATTGAGCCAGCAGACCAGAAATTAGTAGGTTTAGGGAGAATTGTGGGGAGAAAATAAGATAAGAGGAATGTGGAAAGGGAAAAGGAAAGAGAGAATTTAACCAAGTCCTAATCCCAGAGAGGAAACTGATAGAAGGAAAAGATGAGAGAGATAAACAAACAAGAAAAAAATGAAAGAATAAAAATTTGAATTTAAAAAATGAAACATTTAAAAAATTATATAAGTATAAAGCAATAATACTAACAGAGGAAAGTATAGAAGAGGAGGAGAGAGATAAAAATGAAAAATGTAAAAATTAAAAATTAAAAAAAATAAAAATTAAAAAAATTACATAAGTATAAAGAAATAATACTACTATTAAAGGAGTTAAGGCTAAGAGTTTATGAACTGAATAATCAATTTCTGAATTAAGTATGCACACAATAAAAGATAAGGTCTACTAATCAACGATGGATATATATGAGCAGAACAGCAATTAAATCATGCCAAAAAGAGAGAGAGAGAAAAAAACACAAAAAGGGAAGAGTTAAAAAAAACTCACACACCCCTAAAATAAAAACTATAAAAAAAATAGAAAACGATTTTTAAAAATTAGGTAGATCAAAGAGTTCTTTGATTTTTTTTTGTTGGGGGGAGGGGATGATGTATCTCCAATGTCTGTAACCAGACTCATTGTGGAGTCTCTGATTTGCTTGTGTTGTTTGGTTTTTCTTGTGGCTTGATTGGTTTCTTAAGTCAGTTTGTTTGTGTAGGAAGAAAGAAGCCCTGCCTTACCCAGGACTTTGTGATCCTCCTCCCAGGCTATTTCAGTGGAAAGGAGATCTGCTTTGAGTATTACAAATGAGGAAGATGGCTGTTTCCTCTAGCATGGAGTTGCTGTGATGAGGCTAAGTTGTGGGTAGGGTTAAAGCCTGTCAGCAATCAGTAGCTTTTCCCTGAGTGGCTAGCACCTGAAACACAGAGCCCAGCCTGGAGCCATTCTCAGGATTTATGTTTACTGAGTTTCAATTGTTTTTCTTTTACCCCTCCTGCTGCGGGGTCTGCTGCTTAGGCTGCAGTGGAGAGGGGCAGCCTCTGGCTCTGTTTACCCAGTAAAGAAGTCACTCCTCCGGGGGTGGAGCTATCACTGCCTGGGAAGGGCAACTTTCCCCTAGGTGGAGCTTAGCCAGGCAGGTCAGGTCATTGTCATTTATTGTCATCTTCCAGGGCCTGAGTTGTGTGCTAGCTGCTCTAGCCCGGTCTTAGTATCAAAGATGAAGTGTTTCTCTGGTGGTGGGGGAAGGGCTACCTTCCCACCGCTGCTGTGGGAGAAGGAGTGATGATGTCTTGGGGTGTACTCACGACTATCCCTTGGTTTCTGGGACATCCAATGTCTGCTCCTTGTCAGTTCTTGTTGACGGTGAGTAAAATCTGCTTGCACACCACCTCTGTTGCCTTTGTCCCAGGCTCTCTCTGTTGCTATGGTGGCCACAACAGCAGCTGCTACCTCTGCCACTGGGGACACTAACAAGTGCTCAGATCTGTCTCCTTAACCAAGCTACTTGGATTTTTCCTCTCTGTTCAAACTCTCTGTACTATGATGGCACACTTGGTCTGACTCTCTAGCCTAGAACTTTTCACTGGAACACTAAAACTGCTTTCTATGAAAGAACTTATTTAGCCTACAGCTTCTACTCTGCCATCTTCCTCCGGACTCGGGACCACTTCTATTTGAGTTTTAATCATTGAGCCAACCTTGCGTTTATAGTATTTATAAATTTGAATGAATTTTAGTTCATACATGTAACTTCATTCAATTTGTTACCATTCTGTTAAGAGTATTTGGAACATTGGCCTTACCGTCTTTCTTTGTAATATTTATAGCTTTAACATAAGCCCAATTATTGGTCCCAGTGATTAAATTTGAAAAATTTAAATCTTTTCTCCAATTTCCAGAAGGGTTTTTGTAGTAAAATTGTTTTGGCAAAGTTTTAGAGTTATTAATGATGCCACCCATCCCTATTTTTGTTTTTTTGGAGGAAAGTTGTAAACCACATGCACTTTTAAAACTGATATTGAGCTAGTTCAGCTTTTTGTTGTTGTTTTTTTTTTTTTTTGGGGGGGGTCCGGTCGTGGGGCCTGAACTCTGGGCCTGGGTGCTGTCCCTCAGTTCTTCAGCTCAAGGCTAGCATTCTACCACTTGAGACACAGTGCCACTTCCAGCTTTTTTTCTTTTTGCTTATATGGTGTTGGGGAAATCAAACCCAGGGCCTCATGCATGCGAGGCAAGTGCTCTACCACTGAGCCATCTTCCCTGCCCTCAGATATTTTTTATTCTTTATGAACTTTGGTTGTTTGCATCTTTCAAAATATTTGCTCAATCTTATTGATCATCTAAATGGACCAAAATTGTGTTCCTTTTTTCCTATTGTTTTGCAAATTTTAAATAATTTTTATTGTGATTAAGTAATTACAAAAATTTCACAAATTTCACAGTATTGTAAGGTAATGATACTAATTTAAAGTCACAAATCATTCTCACTTCCATGAGGCAAATTATCAGTATCATGGTCTATAAAGTTTGTGAATTCTATGAGCTTTGACAATACAACTATTTCTTCCACATCGGTGGATTATACATTTCTTTCCTTTTGCTTAGTGTTAGCTGTTCCCTCTATCTCTCATTCCCTCCCTCCCATTGCTGCCCTTGAGTTCGTTTTCATCCATGTCCAGTGCAGCTGATGAGGCCTTCTATTTTATGTTTTCCCCTGTTTCCTTCTGATTCTGTGTCCTCCTCCCACTTTCCCTCAAATGTTTGCATATATACTGTATATGTGGTCAACAGCATGGGTTTATTTAGTAATGATAGGACAATGACTGGAGGTCCTTTGTTTCTCAAGATCTGTTTACATTGTCATATCTCCTTACATTTTGTATTTAACACCCATACATCAGGGAGACCATGTGCCGTTTGTCTGTTTGCTCTTTTGCTCTTGGCTTACCTCATTCAAAATGATTTCCATTTATTTCCCTGTGAATGCCATTATTTTGTCCTTTCTAAGGGCTGCATAATATTCCATTGTGTACTGGTGCCAAAGTTTTTGGATCCATTCATCTGTAGTGGGCCATCTGGGTTGTTTCTATATCTTCGCTATTGTGAATAGTGCTGCAATGAACATGAAGGTGCATGTGTCCTTGTATCCTGGTTCTTGTTGTTCAGAGTAGATGCCGAATGGTACAGCTGGGTCATAGGGAAGGTCTATATTTAGCTTTCTGAGGTACCTCCAGACTGCTTTCCAAAGTGACTGTATTAGTTTACATTCCCACCAGCACTGCAATAGGGTTCCTCTTTCTCTACATCCCCTCCACCATTTGTCATTGGCTGAATTTAAGATGTGGGCCATTCTGACTGGAGTAAGATGGTATCTCAGGGTTGTTTATATTTGCTTTTCCATTACAGCCAGGGATGATGAATATTTCCTCATATGTTTCTTTGCCATTTTTATCTCTTCTGAGAAGTCTCTGTTTAGTTCCTTTGCCCATTTAGTAATTGGTTTGATATGTTTTGGAAAGATTAGTTCTTGAGTTCCTTGTATATAATGGATATTAGTCCCTTGTCTGATATATTGCTGGTAAATATTCTTCCCAATTAGTTGGCTGTCTTCATAGTTTGGTTTCTAAGTCTTTAGCTATGCAGAAACTTTTTATTCTAAGGTATTCCCATTTGTCAATTCTCTCTCCAATTTGTTGTGATGCTGGGACTCTGTTCAAGAAGTTCCTGACTGTGCCTATAAGTTCAAGTATCTCTCCTGCTCTGTCTTGTAGTAGTCCCAGAGTTTTAGGTTTGATGTTAATGTTTTTAATCCATTTTGTGTTGATGTTGGTGCTTGGGACAGGCTAGGGTCCACTTTTAGTTATCTGCAAGTGGCTGCCCAGTTTTCCTAGCACCAGTAGTTAAAGAGGCTTTGCTTCTTCCAGTATATGTCTTTGGCTCCTTTGTCAAATATCAGCTGATTGTAAGCGTGTGGTTTTATTTCTGGATCTTCTAATATATTCCATTGGTCTTTGGATCTGTTTTTGTGCCAGTACCAAGCTGTCTTGTTATTATAGCTCTATAGTAGAGTTTGAAGTTTGGCATCAAGATCCCATGTATGTTGTCTTTTTTGCCTAGAATTGTTTTCTGTATTCTAGGTCTTTTTTGTTCCATATGAATTTTTGGACTGTTTCTCTATTTCAGTAATGAACGTTTTGGAATTTTAATGGAATTGCATTGAATTTGTATGTCAATTTTGGCAGTATGTCCATTTCCACTATATTAAGTCTGCCTATTCAAGAACATGGAAGGTCTTTTCATTTCCTGGTGTCCTCTGTGATTTTTCTTTAGGTTTTATGGTTTTCATTAAATAGTTCCTTTACATCTGTGGTTATGTTAATTCCTACTTTTTGAGGTTATTTTTACTGGGGTTGTTTCTTTGATTTCCCTTTCTGCTTGTATGTTTTTGAGGTACAGAAAGCTAACTCATTTTTGTGGGTTAATTTTGTATCCTGCTACTTTGCCAAAGTGTTTTATAAGTTCTAAGAGTTTGGGGGTGGAGTTTTTGGGATCAATGTGGTATAATATGTCATCTGCAAAAAGGATAGTTTAACTTCTTCCTTCCCTATGTGGATCCCTTTAATGTCTTTTCCTTGCCTAATTGCTCTGGCTAAGAGTTCCAGAACTATATTAAAGAGGAGTGGTGAGAGTGGGCATCGTTGCCTTGTTCCTGTTTTTAGGAGAATTTGTTGTAGTTTTTCTCCACTAAGTATAATATTGTCTATTTGTCTGTCATATATGGCTTTTATTGTTTTAAGGAATGATCCTTCTATTCTTATTTTCTCCAAAGCTTTTAACATGAATGAATGGTTTTTTTTTAATCAAAAGCCTTTCTGCATCAATGGAGATAATCATGTGGTTCTTGACCTTGGATCTGTTCATGTAATGGATTACATTTATTGATTTACATACGTTAAATCATCCCTACATCTCTGGGATAAAGTCTACTTGATCATAATGTATGAATTTTTTTTATGTTTCTGGATTCTGTTGGCTAGGATTTTGTTAAGGATCTTTGCATCTGTGTTCATCAAGGAGATTGGTCTGTAGTTCTCTTTTTTGTTGGGTGTTTTCCTGGTTTGGGTATGAATGTGATATTGGCTTCATAGAATGAGTATGGGTAGCTCCCTCTGTTTCTATTTCTTGGAAGAGTTTGAGGAGTATGTATGGGTATTAGTTCCTCTGTTGTTTTTTTTTTTTTTTGGGTCCGGTCGTGGGGCCTGAACTCTAGGCCTGGGCACTGTCCCTCAGCTCTTCAGCTCAAGGCTAGTGCTCTACCACTTGAGCCACAGTGCCACTTTCGGCTTTTTTCTTTTTGCTTATATGGTGCTGGGGAATCGAACCCAGGGCCTCAGGCATGAAAGGCAAGCGCTCTTACCACTGAGCTACCTTCCAAAGGTCTTATAGAATTCCATAGTGAATCTGTCTGGTCCTGGTCTTTTCCTTGTTGAAAGACTTCTGATTGCTTCCTCTATCTCATTTTAAGATATTGGCTTAATTAATTCATTTATTTCATCTTGGTTCAGTTTGGGCAATTTGTATCTCTCTAAAAATTCATCCATTTCTCCTAGATTTTCCTTCCTTAGTGAGTATAGATTTTGGAAATTGTTCTTTATAATTGTCTGGATGTTTTGAGTATTTGTTGTAATTTTTCCTATGGCATCCCTGATCTTATTGATTTGGGTTTCCTCTCTTCTTTTTTAAATTAATCTGACAGAGGTCTATCAATTTTATTGATTTTTTTCAAAAAAAGAGCTTTATGTTTAGTCTCTGTCTCATCAATTTCAGCTCTTATTTTGGTTATCTCTCTGCATCTTGTAACTTTAGGTTCAATTTTTTCTAGCACTTTTTGTTGTAACATGAGATTTTTTTTTTTTTTTTTTTTTTTTACTGGTCGTGAGGCTCGAACTCTGGGCTTAGGTACTGTCCTTGCGCTCTTCAGTTCAAGGCGAGCACTCTACCGCTTGAGCCACAGTGCCACTTCCGGTTTTCTAGTGGTTTATTGGAGATGAGAGTCTCATGGACTTTCCTGCCTGGGCTGGCTTTGAACCACGATCCTCAGATTTCAGCCTCCTGAATAGCTAGGATTACAGGTGTGAGCCACCAGTGCCAGGCATGACATGAAATTATTTATTTGGTCTTTCTCTATTTTTTTTGATGTGTGCATTGAAAGCAATAAATTTGCCCCTCAGGACTGCTTTTGTCATGTCACACAGGTTTCTTTGTGATGTGTATTCATTTTCATTGAATTGCAGAAACGTTTAATTTCTTCTGTGACCAAGGTGTTGCTCATAAGTGTGTTGTTCAATTTCCATGTACTTGAGTAATTTCTACAGTATGCTTTGTTATTGGGAACTAGCTTGATTCCACTGTAGTCGAATAGGATACAGGGGATTGTGTCAATCCCCTTGTATTTGCTTAAATTCCTTGTGTGAACTATGATATGGTCTGTTTTGGAGAAAGTTCCATTCTGCTGAGCAGAATGGGTCTTGGGTTATTATAGGGTGGAAAACTCAGTAGATGTCAATTAATTTTGCTTTAGATATGGCATCATTTAATTTGGAAGCTTCATTGCCAATCCTGTGGTTGGTAGACCTGTCCTTTGGTGAGAGTGGAGTATTAAAATCTCTTAGTATTATTGTTTTTGGATCTGTTTTACTCTGTAAGTCTGAGAGAATTTGCTTAACATATTTGGGTACACCAATGTTTGGGGAGTATAAGTTGATAATGGTAATAACCTCTTCTTGGATTGTTCCCTGTATTAATATGTAGTGTCCTTCTTAGTCTTTTTGTATTGATTTTAATGAAAAGTTTATTTTGTCAGATATCAGAATGGCAACTTCTGCTTTCTTGCTGGGAGCATTTGCATGGTAGATCTTCCTCCATCCCTTCACTTGGAGTTTATGTTTATCTTGGCTGTGATATTGGTCTCTTGAAAGCAATGAATGGATGGATCTTGTTTGCCTATCCAATCTGCAGTTTTTTTTCTTTTGATTGGTGAATTGAGCCCATTAATATGTATGACTATTATAGAGAGATACATTGTATTTCCTGTCATTTTCCTGCTTTCCTAAGTCTTTGTTGTTTCCTCCTGTGCTTACTAAGTGAGGCTTCTAATGATATCTGTCTGATGTGAATCCCTGATCTTCACTGTTTTCTTTTTTTTTTTTGGGTCCAGTTGTGGAGCCTGAACTCTGGGCCTGGGCGCTGTCCCTCAGCTCTTCAGCTCAATGCCAGTGCTCTACCACTTGAGCCACAGCACCACTTCCAGCTTTTTTCATTTTGCTTATGTGGTGCTGCAGAATCGAACCCAGGGCCTCATGCATGCAAGGCAAGCGCTCTACCACTGAGCCACCTTCCCAGCCCATCTTGGCTGTTTTCTTCAGGTTGTATTCCCCCTCTTAATATTCTTTGCAGTTCTGTCTTTTTGTTTATGAATACATTTAGTTTTTCTTTACTATTAAAAAAACTTAGTTTCTCCATTAAATGTGAATTCACTGGGTATACTAGTCTGAGTTGGCAGTTATTTGTTCTCAGGTCTTAGATGGTACTTTCCCAGGCTTTCCTTGCATTCAGTGTCTGTGTGGAAAGATCTGCAGTGATTCTGATTTTTTTTCCCATTATAATATAGCTCCTTCTTTGTTATTGCTGCATGCAAGATTGTTTCCTTATTATTCAGATCTATCTTTTTGCTTGGAAGTGTTCCGCCTGGGATCCTGCTTGTTAGATGTTCTGTATGCTTCTGTTATGAAGGTAAGATTTTCCCTTTTAAGATTGGGTAAGTTTTCAATGATAATGTTATTGAATAAGTATTGCATTCCTTTATTCTGGTATTTCTCCCCTTTGTCCACCTCAATTAAGTGCAGGTTAAATTTCTTGGCACTGTCTGCTTGTTCTTGGATTTCCCTTTGGCATAGTTTAAGTACTTGTTTGTTTTTTCCATATCTATGACTTTTTTCCCAGTTGCTGCATTTTGTCTTCCATACCTGATATTCTGTTTTCCATTTCATTCACTCTGTTAACTATGGCTTCCATTGTGGTTTGCCTGGAGGAAATTGAACCATTTATGACTTCTATAGTGGTTCTCAAGTATTAATCTCATCTCTTACTGAGGTGTATACTGCATCTATTTTTGAATGCATCTCTTGTTTGAATATTTGTATCTCGTTTGATAATTTGTTTCTTCGCTCTTTAAATTTCTGATTTATTTTCTCACTTTAATTCATGAGTTATTGACTTTAACATCTCTTGGGTGTAGCATTTGTCTTCCATTTCCATTTTGTTTTCACTGGGGTTCTTCCCTGGGTGGCTGCTGGCCTTTGAGGATGGTTTGCTATCTTGGCTATTGATGAATCTTATAATTTTTCACTGTGATTTTTTTTGGGGGGGTCCGGTCATGGGGCCTGAACTCTGGGCCTGGGCGTTGTCCCTCAGTGCAGCTCAAGGCTAGCGCTCTACCACTTGAGCCACAGCACCACTTCCGGCTTTTTTCTTTTTGCTTATGTGGTGCTGCAGAATCGAACCCAGGGCCTCATGCATGCAAGGCAAGTGCTCTATCACTGAGCCACCTTCCAAGCCCTTCATTGTGATTTTTGCATTGGGATTTGGGCATTATTGGAGACCAATCCCAAACTTTGAATGTTTTGGTTAATAGGTGGCTGTCTTTGCTTGGTTCTGGGTTGGTTCCTGGATCAATTGATGAAGCTTGTTCTCGGCCCTGGGTTGTCTGAGAGAGTTTTTACCTGGTCTTGGTTCTGTTGGGGGAGAAGCTGACCTTCAACTGCTAGTCCATGTAGGACTCTCAGCTGTAGGCTGAAGATCATGAGCATTTTGCACCTCCAGCCAAGTACTAAACAGCCTACACTGCTTGTGCTCCCTCCTAGGGAGAGAGCTCTTGCTCTCAGCAAGACTGGGTGAGCTACGTGTATTCTCCCAGTTCCTGGAGTCTGCTATGAGTTCTTGATTATAATCAGGTTCTGGCAGCCTGAGTTGTCCAATCCCCAGCCCAGGATACACAGGTCAGGCTCTGATGGGATTTCTGGTTATCCTGCCCTTTACACAAAGGTATTTTGCTGTGACCAGCCCAGTTCCCAGGGGGTGCGGTTCCCTGCTTTCTACCCTCTGCTGAGGCATGTGATCACCTTCTGACTTCAATTGGGACAGGTAGATTATGCGGCTCAGGCACCCAAACCCCAGGCCTAGCCCCAGATCCTGGTCCCCAGTGTGGGACACACTGGTTGGGCTCTGGTGGGAGCTGTGCTGCTGGGTTTCCTTCCCTGGGGTACACAGTTCAGATTTCTTCTGACACTGGCTGTTGTGGCTTGAGAATGCTGTTCCCAGATTGAGCTTTCCCTCCCTGGGCCTCTCTTGGTCAAGCCTGATGGGCTGGATGTGCTCCACAGGCTGGTGGGGCACTTTCACAGTTTCCAGTTTTAATGGGACCTGTAGTCCAGGTCCGGGTCAAGCTCTGGAGGTTACTGCCAGCAAAGGTCTCCTTTTGCGGGGAAGGCTGTCCCCTATGGGGTACTAATTTGTCCTGGAACTGGTTGAGAGCTGTCCAGTGGTGCTGCGGCAGAGCAATGTTTCTGTGTGCTGTGAGTCACTGGTTGCTACTGCACTCCACATTCCATTGAGATGATTGTGGCCTGGGCCATGTGGTGGTGGTGACTCCGGGTCTATATTTCACACCATCTCTGCATCTGTTTGTGCTGTCCAGATCGGTGTCATGGGCATTTTTTTTTTTTGCTGGCCTCCTATTGACCTGTGGTTCTGGGGGGACTGGAAGCTTTGGCAGGATGGCATGGAGCTGCTCTGCCTGTGCGGGTTCAGAGCTCCCAGGTTTCTGTTTATAATCACAGGGTCTAGCACTGGCATCTTGGGCATATTCTGTGCTGGTGCTCTGCAGAAAGCCCACTGTGGTTCTGGGGTCTATGGCTGTCCCTGGCCAGGCCAGACCACACTATGGCAGAGTTTCACAGTCCGCAAGGGGTGGGTGGGGGAAGGGTCTTCATACTTTTCCATCTTTGTGTAGGTTCTGAAGGTTGTTTTTTTTTTCCTTTTCTTTTTTTCACCTCCTATTTTTCTCTGGGTGTTTGCCTTTTTGCTGTTGTCAGTCTCTTGGGGAAACTGAGCATTGGAACTTAAACTCTATTTGGTAGCAGAGAGCTGTAGTGTTTGCCTACTGTTCAGTTGCCATCTTGACCCCCTCCCATGCTTTGCATTTTTAGTATATTTAATTCTATTCTGGTATTTACAATGTCCTCTTATTTGGGGTTTAATCTGTTCTAATACTCAAAAGGTTTTTTAGGAGCATTGATTTGGGGCACAGGTATAAATTTTCCCATATGGACTGCTTAATGGCATTCCACACATTTTGATGTTTAGCACCAAATTCAGTTCAAAGTACAGTCTATTTTTCTTTTATTCAAGCTATTCAACATTTAGAAATGTGTTATTTAGTTTCCAAGTAAGTAGAATTCTAACAATATCTGTTTGTTACATTTTTCTGTTGACTATTTTTATTTTCCTCTCTGTAAGAATTTATGAGTATTATAAGCCTGTTTTCTCCACTCTTTCAGTATAAATTGTCTCTACTTAAATATACAAACTTACATTTTACTATATATATTTAAATATACACTTAATCTTCTATCTATAAACATATACTTAGAGATATGTTTAGGTTTAATAATTCCTCCAGACCTTCTTATATATTTTTATTATAAAAAATACTGTACGGAGGGATTACAGTTACATGAGAAAAGTAATGAGTACATTTCCTGTCGATAATTGTTACCTGCTGTTACCATCCCTTCCCTCCCCACTTTCTTCCTCCCCTCTTCAAATTGTAAAGTTCATTTTCAGCATAGTGTCTTGTACATCTCATTGTTACAATGGGTCAACCTGTATCCCTATTTCAGCATTTTATTATTTCCCTTCCCCTTCTCAAATTAGAAAAAAATGTATGTACAAGATGCAGAGGGAGGGAAGGGATGGAAGGGGAAAAACATAGGAAGAGGCAACAATGCTCGATAGGAAATGTACTCATTACCTTGCTCATGTAACTGTAACCCCTCTGTACAGTATTTTTACAACAAAAATGTACAAAAAAGGTGCAGGGCACCGGAATCAAATACAGTGAAAACAGGGGTTATACCATGGGGAAAGAACATAAAAAAGAAACAAAAAAATCACATAATACATTATAAATATATTGAAAACAACAGCAAGAAATATAAAACCACTTGTGTTCCTTCTTGGGGTTCATTTCATTTAACATCATCTTATATGGTCATGTGTAAATAACTTTGACCTTTTCTGCTTGTCCTAGACATATACTAGAACCACCTTAGTTTTAAGACAATATCTTATGCTCAATGACACAGAAAGGCTGAAGGTAAAAGTGGAAAAATGAATATCAAAAGGTATACTATAATGGGAGGCTAGTGGAAAGGAGGATGGATGAATTAAAAAGCAAATAGAAAACAAATACAGAAAGAATATTCAATGTAAACATGTGATAAAACAAGTGTGAAGTGAGAAATGAATCCAGAGGAAGCACACAAAATGCGAGAACATGATGGAAAGGATAACTCTGATCAAGAAGCACCAGACTCTTAGAAGAACACATTAAATTGTAACCCATTTTGTACAAGATTTTGAAGGTAAGAAAAATATAAAAAGGATATATTAAGAAAATGGCAGGAACAGAGAAAGAGTGTTTTTACTATTATCATACAAGACAGGTTTTAAGTTGAAAGTCATCATGAAAGAAAAAAATTATCATGAAGTCAACTATCTCTTATACAATGATAAAGAGACCATTTACTCAAGAACACATAATAATTACAGATATATATACATCTAACCTTGAATACCTAAGTATATAAACTATTAATAGAACTGAAGAGGGAAATTAAAAAATAGTAAAGAATCTGAATATCTCACATTGACAAATAGAAACATACTAAATATCTATCAACAGATAGCAAGGATATAAATAAAACGATGTATAGACCTAGAATGGACCATTATTCAGTCTTTAAAAAAAGAAGTAAGATCTGCTATTTGTGATAACACATAAAATGCTCAAGGAAATTATGCTAAATGAAATAAGTTACACAAAAAAAGCAAAAACCAAATGCTATTACTATCAAACTCATGTTAGCTTAAAACAGAAAGTTGGTTTCTAGAAGATCTGGTATGTAATGGAAGGTGATGGTTAGGGATACGGGTGATGGAAAGGAATACAGGTTTCAATTATGCAAAATAAAGAGATTGTAAATACGCTATATAGCCTGGTGCTTATAGTTAACAATATTGTATCACACACACACACAGAAACAGTAATAGTAATCAAGAATATGAGAGGTAACCTTTAGAGATGATGGATATGTGTATGACCTTGTTGACAGTGATAGCTTCATGGGTGTGCACCTATCCCTGCGCATGTAAAATGTACACAGATGTTCATCCATTAATCATATTTCAATAAATTATATTTGGAGCAGAAAAGCAACCAATGCAATTCACCATGTTCACAATGAGTAGTTACAGGATAAAAATGATATAACCAACAGAATGAACATACAGAATGAACATAGAAAATTATTTTAAAATTTGGCAATTGCTGTTAATGAAAACTTTCAGCAAATGAGAAATAGAATTTCCTCAAAGTTGCAATGGGCATTTCTTACACACTACAGTGTACATCATATTGCATGGTGAAAAGTCAAGAGCCATCATCCAGACAATAGGAATAAGATAATATCCATTTCTAGTACTCCTACTCAGCATCTTACTATATATGATAGAGAGAGCAATTAGGCAGGCACAATATATAACAGTACTGAAAGGAACAATCAGACCTCTCCTTACTCACAACTACTATCTTATAAAATAAAATAATAAGCAAAGAATCTTCAAAAAGAAAATAAAAGGAAAGGAAACCCAAGTAAAAAAGTAGGCATAGGAAGTTGTTTGAATACCTGGTCAACATTTATTTTTAAAAGTCAATCAAAGTTTTTAACTACATGTAAGATTTCCAATAATATGAAATACTTAGAAACAAAAATTTTAAAACAGGACATTTGTGATTCAAACTTCAAAAACATAAATAGTTCAAAAATACCTAAATAAATGGAGAGCTATATCATGATGATGGGTTGAACACTCAATATAGTAAAATTATCAAATATCCTTAAATTGATATTCAGGTGTAGTATTAGTCCTATAGAAGTCCCAGAAAGATTTGTTATAGACATAGGTAAGATTTTTTTTCTAAAATGTATGCACAAAAGCAAATAAAAATAGATGAAAATTTTAATGAATAAACTGAGTTGAATCAGAGTATCTAATTTTAATTTTCATTGTAAGGCTATAATAATCATGACAGGAGGAAAGGTAAACATATAACTCAATGAAAAAAGTGTACAATAAAGAAGCAGACACAAGTGAATATAATAACCTAATTTGACAAGGATACTAAAGCAATTCAACGGTGAAAAAAAACAGGTCTTTGTGGCAAATACTGTGGGAACAACGGAATGCCCAATGGCAAAAATACATCTTGACCTAAGTGTCATATTTTATATAAATATTAACTCATGGTGAAATATGGAGCTAACTGAAAAGTGCAATTTAAAAAAAAATTAGAAGAGCTGGTCCCTGGTGGCTCTCGCCTGTAATCTTAGCTACTCAGGAGGCTGAGATCTGAGGATCACAGTTCAAAGTCAGCCCGAGCAAAGAAAATCCGTGAGATTCTTATTTCCAATAAACTAAACCACTAGAAAACCGGGAGTGGCACTGTGGCTTAAGCCGTGGAGTGCTCACCTTGAGCTGAAGAGCTTAGGGACAGCACCCAAGCCTAGAGTTCAAGCCCCACGACAGACTAAAAAAAAATAGAAATTATCATAGAAACATATTTTTTGGCTGGCAATATGAATTAGTGGTAGAGTGCTTGCCTCACATGCATGAAGCTCTGGGTTTGATTCTTCAGTGCCACATCAACAGAAAAAGCCAAAAGTGGAGCTGTAGCTCAAGTAGTAAAGTGCTAGCCTTAAGCAAAAGAAGTTTAGGGACAGCACACAGGCCTTGAGTTCAAGCCCTAGGACTGACAAAAAAGAAAAAAGGAAACACATTTATGACCTGAGATTGAAAAGAATTCTTAGACTTAATATCAAAAGCACAATCTATAAGAGAAAAAATGGTGATGTCCTTAAGAGAATAAAAAGAATAATAGAGAAATATTTACAAATTAGACTGTATGAAAGACCTGTGTATGTATGAATGTGTGCATGCTCACATGAGCGTGTATGTGTGCTGCTATCCTAGGTCTTGAATTAGGATCTTGCTGTTGTCTGTAAGCATTTTTGCTCAAGTTTAGCATTCTACTACTTGAGCCATCGTTCCATTTCCAGTTTTTTGCTGGTTAATTAGAGATAAGAGTCTCATAGACTTTCCTGCCCAAACTGGCTTTAAACCACAATCCTCAGATCTCAGTCTCCTCAGTTGCTACGTTATAATCATGAACTATCATGCTCAAGAGAGACTTGTATTATTAAAAGTCAATGATAGGAAATCAGACAAATATATAAATGAACAATAGAATTGAATGACACTTTTCTAGAGAAGATATATAGACAACAGGTCATCTTGAGATAAAAAAAATGTAAAAATATCATTAGCCATTGTAGAAAATCAAAACAATTATACAAAGACACTGCTGCACAATTCAGTCTGAAACTGTTTTGTAGTGTAAAATTAACATTCAGTCTAGATGAGTTTTATGAAGATACAAAACTACAGTGATAAAGAATGGAACAAGCTAGGCTGGCATAGGATCTGACTACAAAGAGGTTAAAGAGGGTTGGAAGGCTGATGGAGTTGTTTTGCCTTTGGTGGTGGTAACTACAACAACATTATAGCTATACTAGCACTGTAGAACCATACTTCGAAACTCAACTTAATGGATGATAATTTTTAAAGTAGAAAAAATATATTTAAAAATAAAAAGAAACATACATATTGAGAAAATGCAGTAATAAATATGAAAGTGTCAAAAGTATTTGAACAGAAACATGGTCGATATATATATGTATATATATATATATATATATATGCGCACGCGTGCACATGCACACACACACACACACACACACACATAAAATAATGGTCATAGTGACCCATGCCTATAATCCCAGCACTTGTGAGGCTGAAACTTGATAATGCGTTTTTAAGCCAGCCTGAGCTACATAGTATGACCCTGTCTCAAAACAAAGCAAAACAAGGTCTTTGATCCATTTGGAGTTGATTCTGGTGCAGGGTGATATATAAGGATCTAGCTTTAGTTTTCTACATGTAGTTAACCAATTTTGCCAGCACCATTTACTGAAGAGGCTGTCTTTCTTCCATTCTATTGTTTTAGCTCCCTTATCGAAGATTAGATGGCTATAGGTCTGTAGGTTCATTTCTGAGTTTTCGATTCTATTCCATTGGTCCTGAGGTCTGTTCTTATGCCAGTACCAAGCTGTTTTGATTATCAAAGCAGACACTCTGAAAACATTACAGGATGGAATAGGAGAAACCCTAGGTCTCCTTGGCACAGGCCGAAATTTTTTGAATAGAGACCCGGAAACACAACAAATCAAAGAAAGGTTGGACAAATGGGATTGCATAAAGTTGCAGAGCTTCTGCAGGGCAAATGACATAGCTAGCAAGATCAATAGAAAGCCCACAGATTGGGAGAAGATCTTTACTAGCCATACAACGGACAAGGGTCTCATATCTAAAATATACTTGGAACTCAAAAAATTAAACCCCCCAACAACAAATCCTCAAAGAAACAACTGCCCAATAAATAAGTGGGCGAAAGACTTAAAGAGAAGCTTCTCTGAAGAAGAAAGAAGGATGGCTAATAGACACATGAAGAAATGTTCAACATCCCTAGCCATAAAAGAAATGCAAATCAAAACAACATTGAGATATCACCTCACCCCAGATAGAACGGCAAATATCAAGAACTCTAATAACAACAGATGCTGGAGGGGATGTGGACAGAAAGGAACCTTACTTCATTGTTGGTGGGAATGTAAACTTGTTCAACCACTTTGGAAAGCAGTATGGAGGTTCCTCAAAAGACTTCACATAGAACTCCCCTATGACCCAGCAATCCCACTTTTGGGCATTTACCCAAATGCTTACAAACAAGACCACACTAAAGCTACCACCACAACTATGTTTATTGCAGCATTATTTACCATAGCTAAGATATGGAACCAACCCAGATGCCCCTCAGTAGATGAATGGATCAAGAAAATGTGGTATATATACACAATGGAATTCTATGCCTCCATCAGAAAGAATGACATTGCCCCATTTGTTAGGAAATGGAAAAACTTGGAAAAAATTATATTAAGTGAAGTAAGCCAGGCCCAAAGAAACATAGGTCCCATGGTTTCCCTTATTTGCAATATCTAGTATATGTACGAGTCAAGCGGAAAAGGTCAGATAATGTGATGTCAGGAAAATGAACCCTTAGATATGTATTTTAATGTTTTTTCTTTCATACATGTGTTTCTAACGCATTTATAAGATTATCTCTTTGTTGCTTTGTATGTCCCTCCCCCACAGTATAACCCCTGCTTTCACTATATTTGATGTCAGTATAACTGTGGAGGAGATGGGGAAAAACCAGTTGCTTAAGGATACAGGTGGATCTGATGCAACAATGAGAAGTACAAGTTGTCACGTCCAAACGAGCTTTACAACGTCAGTGCGGGGGGAGGGGGGTTGGGGGGGGAAGGGGGTGGGAGGGAGGGGGGAAGGAGAAGGATTGGGATGGGGGGAGGGGGGAGGCTGGGAAGGGATGGGAAGGGTAAACAAAGGAGGAGGCTGCAATGCTTGGTAAGAAATGTACGTATTATCCTGCCCATGCAATTGTAACCCCTCTGTACAGTATGTTCACAAATAAAATAAAATAAAATTAAAAAAAAAAAAAAAAAAAACAAAGCAAAACAAAAACCAAAAAAATAAGCACATGGAAAGAAGCCCAACATAATTACTTATTGGAGAAATATACACTAAAATTCTACACACAAGATGAACAAATTTTAAAATAATTATGGTGAATAGACTAATTTTTTAAAAAAGAAAATACTCTGTGATTCCATTTTTATAAAATTTTACAAAATTTGATCCATTCTGTGGAGACAAAAAGGAAGAATTTATTTGCCAGAAGACAGTGTGGTGATTGGTGGAGAGGTGAGGCAGAGGGTAGGAACAAGAGGGAGAGAGAGATTAAGGATCACAAGAAAAATTTTGGACCCCTCCTAATTAAGTGGCTCATATGTTTATTTCTTGATATTGATGATGGCTTTACATAACAAGATACATGTCAGATCTTATCAAGCAGTACATGTCAATTTCACCTAAGTGAAGCTGTTTCAAAATAGTACAATTTAAATTACAATAATTTTTAAGTATGATGTGTGAGAGGTTGCAGAGAAAAATATTATGGAATATTCTCCTTACCAGCTACATTTTACCTGTTGACTAACATGAGAAAAATTTAAAAGAACACTTCCACTTACAAACATGAAGCCAACTTTCCCCTTGTCTTCCATTTCCTGCTCATGCTCATGTTTAGTCCTTCCATTCTTAATTTTATGCAAACGTAGCCACAAGGAGCAGAAGGAGACACACTTGGTATTCAGTCGGGTAAGCCTTCTACTGCCATTGAAGGTAGTCTCTTTGAATGTAGTGAGCCTTAGCATCTGGGGAAAGCAAGGGGCTTACTATTTTTCTTCAATGCTCCCTGACAGAAGTGGATGCTGCTGGTTTGGGAGAGTGTGTAGCACAGATGATTCATCAGGACCATTGTTGAGGGTGACAGCAGTGTGGAAAGCCAAATCTGTAGTTCCCCCAAGTACAATTTCCATCCAAGGCAAAGCAACTCTGCTTTTCCAAGAAAAATCTCATAGACCTGACAGATTCAGTGTCATCGAATATTCCACAAGCAGCTTTACTTCTTCTCTCATATCTATTTAAGTGATTTTCAAAAGCTGTAATTATATAAACAGAGAGCCTCCCACACACTGACAATTGGAAAAATACATATTAATTCCAGACAAAATGTGGGTGGTGGCATCTTTTTCTCTTTAAAGTGAGTCAGAAACTACAAAACACTGTAGCAAACAGCAGTAAGTCACTAAAAGTCTTTTGTATTAGAAACTACCATGCAGTTTCTTAGGATATTATTTTACTTTATCTTTTCTTTTGTAATCAGTTGATATCAATCCATCCCTTTCTTAGATTCTTCTAAGAGTTCATCAGTTAGAGAGCTGAGGTTTTTTGTATTTCAGTAATAAGTAGGTACAGAAAAGTCACAACTGGATCAGAAGAAAGAGCAGAATCTCACCTCAGAGAATCTAGATTTTCACGTGGCTCATTTTCTTGACGGAGTTTGGAGTGGGTGCTTTGGAGAGGGATGAATGTATTCTGTGATAGGGACCAGAATAACAACTGCCTAGTTCTTCACCAAAGGCAGTTATGGCTTCTCCTCTGTATACAGCTAGACCAGAGTCCCCACACTTACGTTCAACAGCACAGCTGGAAGTCAACTTCTCACCACTGTCACAAAGGATTGTCATTTTAGGGGTAAGGGAAAAGAAGTGAGTGCCTCGTTCACCTTCCTTTGTTTCCCATAAATAAACTAAGTGAAGGTGAACAGGAAGCCTGGGAAGAGGGTAAAGTTACAAGATGAAGCAATTCTCTACCCTAGAGAGGGCATATAGAAATCCGTGATTACACAAGAACATCTTGTGCCCAGAAAGAAGATTTTAGTGTCACTGATAGTTTTCCAGATTTCTTTCTTAACAGCAAAAGCCATTATCCTACATAATACAATACACAAAGCTTAAAGAATTCTCATTTAATATACATCATTTTATTTCTTTGAGGAACTTCAATACAGTTTTTCTGTCTATTGTTCTAAACATTTCTGTATACAGTTGGATCTCGACATCTATAGATTCTATATCCAACTATGGATCAAAAACCTCAAGGCATAGTCAATAAGTAAACAAGCCCTTTTCCACAATGACCTCTAATCCCATTTCCAATAGAGTTTTTGTTCTCCATGAAACATGAAAAGTCCAGTCTTTAATATCCATATTTCTATCAGCATTGTTGTTTTCAGAGGTCCTATAAGAATTACTGATTAAACTGCATTGTTGCATTCTAGCACTTCTCGACTTGCATCCCAAATTCTTCCAAACACCTCCCACAAATCAGCTTCAAAGACTTAAAAATCTCATGGTCAGATTTGCTCACTTCCCTATTACCATTTTTAGGTATTCAATTTTAAAGTATTAAAATATTAGGTATAGGGGAAACAAAGGTGGAGGCTACAATGCTTGATAAGAAATGTACTCATTATCTTGTCCATGTAATTGTAACCCCTCTGTACAATATTTTCACAATAAAAAAATAAAAAAATTAGGTATTAAATTTTTAGGCATTGAAATTAGTGATATTTTAGCACTGTGATATTTAAGCACTGTGGCAGAGCACCTCTAACTTTAAAGTTTTTGATTCTACAGGGAGTATTGCATATTTGTACTGAAAAAGATGTCAGTTCATCATGTTACGTAAATATGGTAAAGTAGAAAGTCTTTTAATAAATGGAAAGATGAAAGTAGTTGTTCCATAACATAAGAATCAGTCCCATTTCCAGATGTGTTCATATATGACACTAGATTCATAAACTGAACATAAAATTGTTTATATAGGATAAGACATTGAACCAGGTGATTTTCAATTTTATTTGCTATGTGATTATAAGTAACAATAATTACAAGTACACTATATTATTAAATAAAACTTTATTAAAACCTGAAAAAATATGTGAAGCACAACTTTTGTCCATGAGCTCAGAGTTTAGCAAGTATGAAGCAAAGTTATTAACTATTGCAACACAATCTGACAACTGCTATCATGTGTATGTGTAGAATATGAGAATAACCCTTGAATCAAAATCAGAATTCTGCAAAGGAGTATTGTAGGCAAAAAAAGATTCTTTCTTTCTTTTTTTTTTGGGGGGGGGTCCGGTCATGAGCCTGAACTCTGAGCCTAGCACTGTCCCTCAGCTCTTCAGCTCAAGGCTAGTGCTCTACCACTTGAGCCACAGCGCCACTTCCAGCTTTTTTCTTTTTGCTTATGTGGTGCTG
>NW_012267221.1:9419295-9495493 GCF_000151885.1 Dipodomys ordii
GAATCGAACCCAGGGCCTCAGGCATGCAAGACAAGCGCTCTACCACTGAGCTACCTTCCCAGCCCAAAAGATTCTTTCTTTTGCTCTTATAGATTCTAAAATATTCGGAAATATAACTAAAACACATTATAAGAAAGACAATTGCATTTTGAGCAAATTATTTACAATTAAAGTATTAATCATAGTAGTAATCAAATTTGGTTTCTAAAGAGCATCATCCATCTTAACGCAACAAATCAGGAATGTGCACAAGTAGTAAAGCATTCTTTATTATGTTGTTAACCTTCTTCATCATTTTCAGATTGAATACCACATAATTAGTGGTACTCATGCTTTCAAAACTTTTCTACAATAATTTTTTACAATTTTTAATTTTTCTACAATACTCTCCGTTGAAGCTTTGGGCTCTTAGTCTTCTTTCCATATCATTCTCCCATTCGAACATAGATGTCTCCCTTATTCTTGCAGTGACTCATTCCTGGGCTCATAAAGTTGCCTGCCTGTCAGGTAATTCTCTGCTTCTTCCTCACCCAATGTATGATGATAATTTCTATTCGATGCAGAGTTCAGTAGCATTATTTTACATTGTCACAGTCTTCTTCCAAATCCTCCAAGAGCACCACATTGTTAAAATCCTGACTTTGTTACTTGCCAACCAACTAACTTAGATTTGTTTGTCTGATCTGTAAAATGGAGATCATCATTACATTTAGCCTATACATTTATAATAATACTTAAATTCTCTAAATTAAATTACTCCATAAATAACTTATTTTAAATTGTTGCTAGGACATATTACTCAGCTGATTTTAGTTGTTGTTAATTAGCTGCAGTAACTCAATATATAAAGTAATCTAAAATCTGATCCAAATTTAACTTTACTCTTACTTCATTGAAACACCTACTCATGATAAGCAGTAATTTTCTCTGTGTTTTATAAACTTGTCTTGCAAATACCTTCCTTGGAACTTGTGGTTTGATTATGCTCTGCTCCAAATATCTATTTATTTAATTAAATCAAAGTCTATTAATTCTACATGGACTGATTTGGAACCCATTCACCACAAATCTTCTCTTGTCATAGCTGGTGGTAGGTCTCTCTCCATTCTAAATAAATATGATGATACTAAATTAAAGATGATTGAGTATTGTGGCATAAAAGATGCTGAGGCTCTAGGTCATTAAAAAGCTAAATACTATAAAACTATTTCCTGTCTTCTAAAAATTGGCTGTTCAGGACAAAGGATAAACTAATGTAACACTGACACTCACTAGAAACTATGTTGGAAATGAACTTTACAACTTGGGATGGGAGAGGCATGAGGAGTATTAAGCAGGAGAAAATGAGGGAAAGATTAACAGTGTTCAAAAAGAAATGTACTCACACCTTACTCATGTAACTGTAAACCCCCCACCATTCATCACCTTTACAATAATTTTTTTAATGAAATAAAAGTTGACTGTTTTTATAGTGTGTTTTGTGATTGGAGCTAGTTCTTATTTCTGTGAATTGTCAAAAATTCATTGACATATACTCCAACATCTATATACATTATATATATATATATATATTACAAGTTGATATATACTAATACACATTTGTTAGTCTAAAGTCAACTACAATATCAAAAGCATACAAGTTGTGTATTCAAACTTATGTAGAATGCCTGCAAAATGTTTATAACTGTCAGATTTTTAAAGCTATTCCTAAGGCCTCTGTAAATAACTAAGCAGCTGCATTCTACCCTCATCCAACAATACTTGGATATTTTCCGTGAGGACACGCCTCTTCCTGCTACCCTGCAGCTGCTCAGTACACCAGCCTCTGCCCAATGAGGCAGGTTGGAAAGTATCTGCTCATAATTTTTTTTATCAAAGTGTAACAATGAATCAATCCCCAAGGAGCAATAAGCAGTCCAGCAAGTAGTACTTAAGCATACAGACTTAAGCATACAGTAGTACTTAAGCATACAGAGCTAGCCAAACCTAAGCACCAATCATGTGCTTCTTTCACAAAATAACTTACCATGAGCAAGTTACATAGCTTTGTAAAGCTTTGTTTTCTTCATCTGTGAAATGAAGATGGTGCTAGGTCTAGAAAAGCCTTATTGTAGGAGCTGTGTACTTGTTGACATTTCCATTTCAGAATCATAATTATGCAGTGCAAAGACGTTTTTCTTCCAAGTCATGAATTCTAGAAAGTAATACCTTAGCCTGGTTTCTACCTTTCATTCTGGAAAATCAGACTTTTCATTGTGTTTTAGTGCTGCACCTTTCAAAAATTTTCATTAGTAGCAAGAAAACCTTTTAATTTTCAAATAGAATCTTTTTTTGTGGGGGCCGGAGGTTGGTTGTGGCTTGAACTCTGGACTGAACACTGTCCCTCAGCTCTTCAGCTCAAGGCTAGCTTAGCTCTACCACTTGAGCCACAGCATCACTTCCAGTTTTCTGAGTTGTTTATTGGAGATAAGAGTCCCTCGGACTTTCCTGCCCCTGCTGACTTTGAACTGTGATTCTCAGATCTCAGCCTCCTGAGTATCTATGATTACAGACTGAACCCCCAGCCCCCAGCTCAAATACAATCTTAAACAATCTTCAATATAAAATGTAGCTTTTTTAGGGAGGACATTGAATTGGAAGACCTAGTCCCCACAACCTTGCAATGCCTGGAATCCAGAAAGTTCCTTAACCCTTTTCAGTGACTTTCCTTTTCTGGAACTTTTGTTTTCTTTTTCTGGAAATTTTAGGTAATATGAATGGCTGCCCTCCTTTTCTTTTCAAGGTTGCTGTGACACTCAGATGAGCACATATGTACGAACGTCACTGTGAAATCGTAATGCCATATACAAGTACACACTGGCTTCTTATCACAACACAAGCTTCTACATTTTGGCTCACCTATTTGATTTTTTCCCAACAGATTTACCTTTTTAATTACATGCAGTTCCTTGCTAACAAGCAGGTTGTATTCTAAAATTTAATTTGCTAATCAGTTGTTAGGAACTCAGCACACATTTTCCCTTAAAAATAATGTTATAAATGGTATAGTGCCTTTCTAAAGAAATCTTCAAATGGCTCAATAGCCTAAGATGTAGTTCAAATATTATACATTTACTACAAAAACAGTTGGAGATAGTATTGTAGTGAAAGAAATCAGAAGGCAAAATTTTAAAAAATGAGTTTTTCATGTGAGTAAAGACAAGTCTACTTTTAAAAGAATAAGCATTGAAATTAGAGGAAAGCATAAATAAGCTTTAAAAATGATTCTGACTTGGTTGTGCTTACAATCAACAAGTTTCAAAACCTAAACTTCCCTTTTGTATAATATTTGCACTTGGCAGATGCTAATAAATTAGTGGAGAATAAACAAGAGAACAAAGAAAAAATGAAAAAGTGTGAAAAAAGAAGCAACATGGTGAAGACACAAATTATAAGAGCCAGAAATATAGTATTACCAACAAATAACTAGTAAAAGGAAAGGAAATGCTGAGTATGTAATTTCAGTTGAGAAAATCCAAAAATAAAGGAAAAAAATAAGAAAGAAAGAATGTATATATCTGAAGAAAAGCACAATATCTTTTTGGTGATTAATAGAGTTGAGTTGGTCAAACCTACAGGCCTGCAATATTTTCATCAATAATGCTCACGTGGGTAATCATGCACAGAATCTCTCCAGACTAGGTAAAAGCAAGAACTACAGGAGCAGGTGTCTGACTGCCCTTTAATATGAATTAGACATGTGAAACTGTGACTGACTGCTAGTAGTCAATAATTTAAGAATTACTAAAATTGTTTGAGGTAGGGAAATACTATCTGATAAATAATTAGGGGAAATTAGCCAAAGAAGAAAATATTTAATAAGATAGTCCACATGGTGGTTTGATTTACAGTCATTTTAGAGATGTGTCAAATTTATTATGTGATTGGAAATTGTTTTCTACTCTAATATTAAATATTTATTATAACACATGATGCTCATAAAAATCTCTAGGGCAGTGAATAAAATGCTGGTTGCTAAAGTTTCTCAGATAAACCCTTGCTTTAAAGGTCAATGATGACTTACTTATCGTCACATGCTGGTAGATACTATTCAAGAGCGACATTTCCTATTAGCATTGCTTGGCCCATGCTCTCTCTCCACCTCTTGGTTCTAGTGCCTACCAATTTCTGAGTCTCCACCCATCTCTACATCCATCCTTTGCACCATCTTCCAACGCTTGTCTCCCTCTCCCTTCTTCCTTTTAAATGTTACTTTTTCTCGGAGTTCTAAATTTGGTTTTCTTTTCATTTTACAAATGCTCTGTAAACAATTTTACCCACATCCCTGGTTCCAACCAGCTACACACTACATTCCACACACTAACACCCAAATCTCCATCTCTTGCCCAGAATTCTCCTTCAGGTTCCAGACTTTTGCAGTGAACTAAAAGCCAAGACAGGAGGTCCAAACAGGATTTACTTTTTCCTTTCATTTGCAATGCCATAGTTTAAATTGTTTCAGAAAATCAAATGCACTTTTTAAAAGAAGAGAGTTCATTCTTAGATCTTTCTGATACTTGTCTCACAAATTACAATAATTTCACTTGTACCTAAATAGTTATGTAATTCTTTTATTCTTAGACTTGTGTTATAATAAAGAATTCACAATGCACTTGCTTTGTAATCTTTTTGATAAAGATTTTAGTTGGATCTGAGAAATCAAAATCTTTAAGGATTCAGAATAAATTTGGCTGTGTTTTTTAAGTACATTAAACTTACCTAGCAATTTTTAGAGATTATATGAATAATATATTATTAATTTTATCCCCTACCAATAAAATACTTTTAAATGTCTTCAGCTATGGGGTCTTTAATACTTTCAGTTTTTATTCTACCATTGTTTCCTTAGTTATCTTTTTCAGATAATAATAAACTTAAAGAAAAAGGGTTTATACTTTGATGTAATTTCACAAATATTTTCTCCAATAACAATTTTTTTTTAAAAATTTCTAGGGAACACTGAAGTATGTCCTTGTAAATGAAATCCTGAGCTTATAAATGTTAAAGGATTCATATAAAGTGAAATCAGTAATATTATGGCAGGTCACTAGTAGAAGAAATTGTTTTTTTTAATGTTCTATGATACTATATATACCCTCTATTACCTATTGGGTTATACTGCTAAGGAATAACCAAGTTGTCTTTGCTTAAAATGGCTAATGTTTTCAAATACCAGTAATGCAAGATGATTCAAAGTTGAATATATGTTCAAGACAGAATATTTTATCATACATTAGCTAAATGTTTGTAATGGGCTCACTAAGTGCCGGCCATAGTGGAATTTTGTAAAAGGTACAGATGCCTTTAGGCTGCTGGGGAATAACAGGGAAAAAAACAATTATGAACAATGAGATGTACAAGTCATTATGTCAAAAAACAAACTTTACAATTTTGGCAAGGAGGGTTGGGAGGATGGGAAGGGGTGGGAAGGGAAAACAAAGGAGGAGGTAACAATGCTTGATAAGAAATGTACTCATTACCTTGCCCATACCCCTCTGTATGGTACTTTCACAATAAAAAAAATTAAAAAAAATTATGAAATTGCATCAAGATATCTTAACTTTCTATGTCTCAGCACTACCAAACATGATTGATGGCTATATAGACTTTACAAAGCCCTTTATAAATCACAGTATCTTATGTATATTAAACAACATTTTGATACACTATGAATTTTAATATATGTGTCAAAAATATGAAGGATATTTTGATATTGCAGGTAATTGGATGTGAAACCGTTTCTAGAATACTTACCCAAAAACATTCTTTTCAGAAAATATCCTCACTCACTGCTCCCAAACCATTGTTTACAGATGCCTTCAGTCTGGTAGGAAATGATACAAGAAATACCATTATGAAGCCTCAAACCTTATTCATTTCTTCTCTTCCTCACTCTTTTTTTCTATCATACAAAACCATCCTTCTTTCTAGGTGTGTTATGCCCTGATAAAAGGGGCATCTGCCTAGTAAATACTACTCCTTGAAAAAGTTTGGCTCCAGGTGACAAATTCTGGAAGACCAGGTATATTTACATCCAGAAACTTAGATACCTTTCTTCTGTAGTTCCCTTGGATGTCACACCCAGCCCTTTAATGCCTATACACTTCAGTCTAATGACCTGAAGAGCAAGAACTACTTCCTATCTCTAAAGCATATTTCAGTGTTGAGCACACAGTAGGTTTTCTTTTTGTTTGCTTGTTTGTTTGTTGTTGTCAGTCATGGGGCTTGAACTCTGGGCCTGGGCACTATTCGTTAGCTCTTCAGCTCAAGGTGAGTGCTCTACCACTTGAGCCACAGTGCCACTTCTGATTTTCTGGTGGTTTATTGGAGATAAGAGTTTCATGGTCTTTCCTGCCCAGTCTGGCTTTGAACCACTATCCTCAGACCTCAGCCTTCTGAGTAGCTAGGATTAAAGACGTGATCCACTGGCGTCTGGCTGGTATTTCTTGAAGAAATTGATAAATTCATTAAATAATACTACACCTAAATATTAAATACGTTCATTTTCTCTTATGTGTATTATTCAGAAGGGAGGCTGGATTATTTTCTACATACTATTCAGAATTATTTTATTGCTAGTGGAGCATAAGATAACAAAAGGAAGATGAGTTAAAGAGGGAGTAAAAGTGATAAAAAAGAACTTCTGAGTTCTTCCAGAGACCTGCCCTTATTAGCTATAACTGAAACACTAATTGATTATCAGACCTCTTTTTTCATCCTGTAATTAGTTGTATTGTCAGCTAACCATATGATAAATTACTGTTTCTCAATGCAGTTGGCACAATGACTATAGATCCACAATCCTAACAATGCACCAAGTGATAGACTAATGTCAACCTTATAGATACAATATTCATAGTATGTACATATATCCTTTGTGTTTATTTATATATGCTTAAACTTCCAAAAACTAACAATTTTCAAATGGAAACAGATCATTCGTTTATAATGGCAAATATTACATGAACTATTGAGAGGATCTGTTTGTCTCATATAGACCTGGAACCATTCAAAATTACATCCTTCAACAGGATCTCAAATAATACAACCAAGTCATGAAGAGTTTTACTGACCCCATAGTGTAGCAAATTACCCTAGGTAATTAAAGGCTAGATGTTAATTACCTAGAGAGTCTCTGGGTAATATCTGACAGCTTCACTTCACTCTTGTATACTTGCCAGGAAAGAAGCCAATACCCCTTCATCTTAAAAGAAAAAAAAAAGAAGAGAAAGAATGAAAGAAAAGGGAAAGGGAAAAATGAAAGATTAAGAAAAGTAAAAAAGGCAGAACCAAAATCTTCCTGTTTAGTTTCAAACTTTTTCAGTCAATAATTTGTCAACGTAAAGGCCTTTTCTTTTCCTTTAATCACAGACTTGACCCAAAGAAAGGGAAGATAATATTAGGCTCTCTAGATGAATGCTCACTGGTAGATAATTCAATTATTGCAAGAAAATTATTTTAAACATTAAGATGCCCAAAGTTCAGTTTTTCTCTGTTTCTGCCACTATCATCAAGCTATTGATAAGATGTCTAAATTTATTGCAGAATAATTCTGCAGGAAAAGAGATAAAAGGTTCCTGAATAAAATATGAGGCGAGAGCTGTAAATTGTAGCAATGCATATCATTTCATTCAAATGTAGGAAGCAATTACCATCTGCTAGACTCATCAGTTCCCTCCTTTATGACTTAATTATATGTTTAATGCTATCAGATCAAGGAAAGGGCACAATAGATGAATGAGTGAGAGAAATAGAAAAGATTCGGCAACAAGACAAAAGGCAGCTGAAAAGTAACCTAAGAAGTGAATTGATTTCATTTGTTGGGAGAGAAGTTAATTTAAATAGTATATTCTATCATTTCCAATGGTGCACTGAGATAATATAAATCATGTGTTTGTGAATTTGCTTCATACAATTTTAACAAAAGCATTCAAGTTTTTGAAAACCTAAGGTCTGCAGGGTTTGATTTATTTATGAAATGGGTAACATTTACAAAGAAAGAGCAATGACTGACAACTAAAGCATTTAAATTATTATTAACAGACTTGCTATAGAAGTAGTAGATGGCAGGGGAAAGTCTGACAGATCTCCTGGTTCTTTGCTACCTGGTTCAAAACAGTCCTCATGTCCCTGATGAAAGCATTTCTATAATTTGACACAGTGATTTTTAGAAACTAATCATGACAAATCATGGCTCAAGAAAGGAACTCAGACACAGTTAAATGAGTTGTGTTTCATCTTTCTCAAGGGTAGTTTGAATCTTTAAGAGAGTGCATTTATTACATAGGGAAAGGAAGTATTGACATCTCTAGAGAATGTAATTTTCTTCACTTGGAACAGAATCCAAGATATACAGGTACTTAATAGTACCTGTCCTGGAAGTACTGTGCCTACCATCAGAATCTGGCCTAGCAACTTGTTTCTTAAATTGAAAATATACAACACCCTAAGTGAATAAGACACTAGTACAAAGGGGAACTTAGATATTTAGAAGCCTAATTTCAGCCCCTTGATCCTTAATTACATGCTTTATAGGAAAAGTTGCCTCAATCCAATCTGCCTTCTCTAGAAGTTTGTCTTTAGGGTGTGGCTGCTCCCATTGAGCTTGGTCTACAATAACCCAGCACGCCTTTAGTAGGTCTTTGCCCTTAGGTATTTGTAGCTGTTACTAGGAATTGAGACTGCAAGAGTACAAAAGCCCTTTTGAACAAGTATTATTGAGAAATATTTTTCATTACTTCATATATACGTAAAAATAGATGATTTTGGAAAAACAGCTTTTATCTAGTTGCCTGAATTTCCTTTTTATAAATTATGCATAATTGGAAACACTATGCCTGGTTTTGGTGCTTAGGCACAATGCATGTCTAACAGTTTCATTTTGCCATTTAATGTCAGCTTATTGTATTATTGATGAGGCAGCAATCATATGATACACATAATCTTTAAATAACTCATCAACCTTTTCCCAGCTCTTTATCCTGCCTTTGGTGTCCTAAAATGAAGTTAAACAGAAGGTTTGAAGTCTCTTTATGATTCTCTCCATTGGAAGAGAAAATTGCTTTTGAGTACAACTAGATAGTCCAAGTGTCAGAAAGGCAGTATTAATTTTACGTTTCTTTCATTTAACATATATTTTGTAATTAAATCAAAATGTTTCATTTTACTTGCATAACATATCTCTTCTCTTGGTTGCTTAAAAGTGACCAGGTGGAATTTTGCTCAGTTTTTATTTACTCTTTTCCATATTTAGACACATATTCACCGAGATACCTTAGCAAAAATCATGTTATCACAATTCCACAAGCCTTAACAGAGTAAAGAATTCTTTAATTGTTTAATGTGTCATATATCACTCTGTGAATTTGAAGGAAATAGCTCCCCACTTTAGAGCTATTTGGAGAGGTAAAAGCTATAAGATCAATGTCTTTTATTATTATTTTCATACATTGTATGCTTTTTTATTTGCTCAGCTTCAGGTAATTTAGATAGGTTTACATGGTAATGAGAAATGTTTCATTCTAATATCTTCCCAGTATGAAAGGATCTGAAATAGACATTGCTTAGCTGAAATGATGGCATCTAATACATCAAAAAGACACAGGCCAACTATGATATAATTGAAGCTTCCATGTAGAAGTTAAATTACTTCTGCCACATCTTTTTTTTGTCGGTTGTGGGGCCTGAACTCTGGGTCTGGGCGCCTTCCCTCAGCTCTTAAGCTGAAGGCTAGTGCTCTACCACTTGAGCCACAGTCCCACTTCCAGTTTTTTCTGCTTATGTGGTGTTGAGGAATCGAACCCAGGGCCTCATGCATGCAAGGCAAGTAAGTACTCTACCACTGAGCCACCTTCCCAGCCTCCTCTGCCACATTTTGTACAGCTTTTATATTTTTATTATACATATAGAAAAAGACCTATACATATATTTATATACACTATATATGTGTGTGTATATATGTAGTGCTTATATATGTAGCATATATTGATATTCATGGGTACACATATGTGTATAATATAGAATATGTATAAATATAATATGGATGTTTCTGTAGTATGAAATTATATACAAGAGAGTATATATAATGAATTACACATATTAGAATATTTATATATGCATACTTATTACTAATACTTTATTGAAAAATCATACTTATAGATGTTTATGAGGTAGAATGGGATGTCTTAATATTTGTATAACAGTAGAATTATTAAATCAAACTATATAATATATCATCACTTCCTTTACCAATCATGTTATGGAGTAATCTAAGTGCTTAAGCACTTATTGTAAAAAAACATGGAATTATAATCTTCATGTCATCTTTTTATAAAACCACAGGTTTTCAATCCTTTCTAGGTTTGTTTTTGTATTTTAGTTTGTACACAATGAATTAAGGTAAGTGCTTTACTTATGGTATTTCCTTAAGAATAGGAGAACTATCCAAGTTAACCTTATAAAGTTAATATTTGGGGAAAAATAAAGAATAATGATTTATGTTAGACTTGGCAGCTTTCTTAAGAGAATTATCAATGATTGGATTCTTGTAAATGTTAAATAAAATCATTGTTATATTCTAAATGAGAAAAAAATTGAATAATGATATCAAAAGATTAAAATGTCACGTTTAGCTAGAATTCAAGAGGTTTCCTTCTCCTGTTCTAGAGTATATAAGTCTCAAATATATACGTCATATCTTAAAGTTAGTGATACAAATAAACAACAAATAAACACACCCTTGTATCTCTAAATGTCAGCTGAACTACATTTACTATCATTTTTCAAGTTGTCCTTCATTTCTTTTTGCTGTTTTTCTTTTAACCTGAAGTTTTTTTATTTTTACTTAATATTTTTTATGGTAAAGATACCATAGAGAGGGGTCACAGTTACATGAATAAGGTAATGAGTACATTACCTATCAAGCTTTGTTAGCCCCTCCTTTGTTTTTCTCTGACAATCCCTTCCATCCCCAAGTTATAAAGTTCCTTTTCAACATAGTGTCTTGTACATCTCATTGTTACAATGGGTCAACTTGTATACTTATTCCAGCATTTTGTTATTTCCTTTCCCCTTCCTAATTTAGAAAAATGAATATACAAGATGCAGGGCACCAGAATCAAGTACACTGAAAATATGGGTTATAACATGGGGGCAGAACATACAAAAGAAACACAAAAATCACGTAGTACATTATAAGTACATTAAAAACAACATCAAGAAAGATATAACCTCTTGTGTTACTACCATGGGGCTCATTTCATTTAGCATCAACTGCCTGATTAATAAGTGGGCTAAAGACATAAAGAGAAACTTCTCTGAAGAGCAAATAAGAGTGGCCAATAGACACATGAAGAAATGCTCAACCTCTCTAGCCATAAAAGAAACACAAATCAAAACAACATTGAGATTCCACCTCACCCCAGTTAGAATGGCTAGAAACAAGAAATCTAATAACAGATCCTGGAGGGGATGTGGTCAAAAGGGAACTCTACTGCATTGTTGGTGAGGATGTAAACTTTTTCAACCACTCTGGAAACCAGTATGGAGGTTCCTCAAAAGCCTCCACATAAAGCTCCCCTATGACTCAGCAATCCCACTTTTGGGCATTTACCCAAACAATCACAAACAAGGACATACTAAAGTTACCAGCCCAACTATGTTTACTGCAGCATTATTTACCATAGCTAAGATATTGAACCAACCCAGATGCCTCTCAGTAGATGAATGGATCAAAAAAATGTGATATATCTATACCTATATCTATAGATATAGATAAGAATCCTATGCCTCCATCAGAAAGAATGGCACTACCCCATTTGCTAGGAAATGGAAAGACTTAGAAAAAATTATATTAAGTGAAGTAAGTCAGACCCAAAGAAACATAAGCCCCATAGTTTCCCTTATTTGCAATAACTAGTATATGTCTAGGACAAACAGAAAAGGATAAAAGCTATATCTTTCAAAAGAAATAAAACTGATGTCATAAGCTTCTAAAGCTTTTAACAAAACAAAGGAAAATGATCAATATGGAAACTCTGTAGTACTGTAGGAACTATGAATGAATATCTAGAGAATAAATGATGCCAGCAGAAAAACTTGGTTGTGAAATTGTTTAGGCTGAGTGTTTGACCTTCTGAAGTAATCCTGTCAAAAGATAGGAAGAAGTGCCAGTGTGTACTTATCTTACTGCTTCCAGATATCCTGTTATCTACTTCTTGGAATGTGCCTTTATGATCTATTTTCTTTTCTTTTCTTTCTTTTCTTGTCATTTTGTGGGGCTTGAACTCTGGCCCTGGGCACTGTCCCTCAGCTCTTCAGCTCAAGGCGAGTACTCTACCACTTGAGCCACAGTGCCACTTTCAGATTTTCTGAATGGTTTATTGGAGATAGGAGTCTCATGGACTTTCCTTCCCTGGCTGGCTTTGAACCGCCATCTTCAGATCTCAGCCTCCTGAGTAGCTAGGATTACAGGTGAAAACCACTGGCATCCCGGCTACATCTGTTTTCTTAAGGTAGCCCCAGGACAATATGACTCCATAAAAGCATAAAATGAGGGATAATCATCAGTTTAACCATATCTGCCAGTTAAACTAATTGCTTGGCCATGATTGTATTGAAGTCTGAATTAATATTAAATATGAAATATGGGATAAAACTGCAAGGGCATTCCTTTAACGGTTACCCTAGTATCTACTGGTAGGAATGGGCAGATCAACATGTCTAGAACTCCATTTATTTTATGTGTAATACACATTATAATTCAGTCACTGATTTATTTCCATAAATAATAAGCAATTAATGCTATAAATGTATCCGAGATGAAGCCAGATCTAAAGAGATACAATGCTGCTTTTCAATTTCTTCTTCAGGAACAAAAGGTTTGTTAGTAGATAATTTCAATAACATTTTGTAATTGCTCAGCAAGACAGAATTTTGTGAATGGCTTGAACTGCAATAGGTTTCAGAAAAAGAAAAGGACTACACAAGGACTGACTAAATCTCAGCTCTTTGTTGATTCTACCAGTAACTCTAAGCATTATGTAATTTAGTCCATTCTACTGGGACTTTTCCCAAATAGAGTAAGTTTGACCAAATACTCTCTTTTTTTACAGGTCTATAATACTGTACTTAGGATTTTCTTGTGAATTCTCCTGAATATTAATAATAATGTTTAATAGTTTATGTAATGTCTGTGGCAGGCCATGGGGCACCTGTGCAGACACCTCCCTACCTCTTGGCTAAGTTTCCACTCAGTATTTGTTACCTAGCACACCAGGAAGCAGTCACCTCCCCCTCCTGCTAGGTTATATCCTGGGCAGCCCCTGGCCTTTTATCTGACCATAGGCGGGTCTCAGGCCCTAAAGATACATCTAGACCCAATGTAGCCACACTTTTCCCCCACCTGGCCATACCTCTTCCTGTCCTAGACTAGATAAATCGTGGTAGGGGTTCGGTCTCCCCTCTTTTGACCATGCTTTTCCACTATGCATGGCGGGCACAGAAGTTCGGTAAATAAACTTGTTTTCCTGCCCTAATAGCTCATGGTGTTCTCTTCATCAGCTACCTAATGAAACCTACCTATTTAATAATTCTTACAGTTTATAATGATATTTACTCTTTGCCTGGAAGGTTCAATCAAAAGAATACATTGTATGATCTTTTATTCATTTTTTGGCCATCTCAATTTCTACCACCTTCCTTATTTTAGTACAGAAAATAAGTTACTTTACAACTATTAGGCAGTCATCAATATAAGAAATTATTTTTCAGGAGAAAAGCGCTAAAATTGTCCTCTATTCTAAAAAAAATTCTTCATGCCCCAAAGGAGCATATTGGCTTCTACAATATGTCTTTATATCATGTCCCTAGATGAGACGTCTCCACCATTAAGAAAGGATTACTCTGGGGCTGGAGATGTAACTCAACAATGTAGCACTTGCTTTGGAAGAGTGAGGAATCAAGAGTGAGAGTTCAATCTTGAACACTACTATCAGGGAAAAAATGTATACTTACATATGTATACTTACATATGTATACTTACAAATGTATACTTTCATAATACTTTGTATGTAACTGATGGTTATACATATGACTAGCATGTAGATATAACTCTAAAGTTTCCTTTGGACAAACTCACAATGGAAATACACATTTCTAGCCAGGCCCCGGTGGCTCACACCTGTGCTCTTAGCTACTAAGGAGTCTGAGATCTGAGGATCACAGTTCAAAGCCAGCCCAGGCAGCAAAGTCCATGAGACTCTAATCTTCAATAAAATACCAGAAGGCCAGAAATGGTGCTGTGGCTCAAGTGATAGAGTGCTAGTCTTGATCTGAAAAGCTGAGGGACAAGGCCCATAGTTCATGCCCCATCACGAACCAAAAAAAAAAAAAAAAAAAAGAAAAGAAAAAGAAAGAAAGAAACATGTATTTCTGTCACACAATTGTGTGTTCTAAATATATATATTCAATGTCTCTGATGACAAAGAGTATAAACAGAAATAATGGAGCCCATTTAGTAGACTCTCCTAAATTGACTCCACAAGAGCTGTATTTGGTTATCATTTCCTAAGCCCTTAATCAATGAAGACTAGCAAACTCTCTCCAGGTTACAGGTATCAAAGCAGGTTCCCAAAGACAAGTTCTTATGATGAAAAGATTTGAAGACATCAGTTCATTGAATTTTAGTCAGTTTTCCTCACTGTCACAAAACATGGAGTTTTGTTTTTATTTTAATTATTAGAATTAGTTTGCATCTAAAAGGAAACTAAAAAGATTTTTTTCAAAAAATTTAAGATAATACACAAATATATAACTGCAGTATAGCCTCAAAGCTTTTCTTGAAAATATAATAAATGTCTGACCTTAAATCAGGCGAGAGGACTGGGAAGGTGGCTCAGTGATAGAGTGCTTGCCTCACATGCATGACGCCCCTCAGCACCACATAAACAGAAAAAGCCAGAAGTGGAGCTGTGGCTCAAGTGGTAGAGAGCTAGCCTTAAGCTGAAGAGCTGAGGGACAGTGCCCAGGCCGAGAGTTTAAGCCCTAGGACTGACAAAAAAATAAAAAGAAATCAGGAGAGAATTCCATTGGTGTAATTCCTTAGAAAGACAGTAAAACAAAATGAATATTTGGAAAAAGGCACTTGAAAGGAAGTGGATTGGGTTAAGGGAAGGGAAGTAGATGAATGAAAAGAGGAAGGAAAGAGGATAATGCATTCATAAAATTCAATGTGTATCCTACAAAATTAAGAAAATGGAGGAAGGGTAGATTTGGGAGGGATGGGCAAGAATGATGAAATGGTCACATCAATCAAGATGAATTGTATTCATTCATCAGTTTGTTGAATAGTAAATCCTTTGTACAACTACTTGGATAAAAAATGTATTGAACACTAAAAACACAATATCATAATCAGGAAGTAAGAACTGGCATGGAGAGGGAAGAAAAGAAAAAAAGATGTCATGTCAAGACCAAATATTTTATTTTGTTATTAAATGTAATTAGAGATATATTTGTTTAAATGTGTATAAGATAAAGATATAATTGGTAGGATTTAAAACAGAAGTTCTCTCTTTTAAACTCCTTCAAAAGACAAAAGCAAACAAAATATGGTCCAAATATCAAGGGAGAAAACATAGAAAATGGCAAAGAAGCACAGAAAATAGAATCTATAAAACAAGATGACAGAAGTAAGACCAAACATATCAGTTATGACAATGTATGTAAATGTGTTGAACTCCCAATTAAAAGGCAAAGACTTAGATTAGAGTAAGAAACAGAATTCAACAATATGCTGTTTACAAGAGGCAAACTTAAAACAGGATTACTTGGAAAGGTTATAAATAAAGGATAGTCAAAGAAATATCCACAAAATAAAAACAAAAAGACAACAGCAGTAGCAGTATTCATATCAGCTAAGGTAGAATTCATGATATAATGCAAAGAAGCTTAGATTTTCTTTATAATATAGAAAGCATTTGTAAATAAATTAGATTCGCTATCAAATAAATGTGACAAATAGAAAAGAATCAAAATATAAAGGATAGTAACCCATATAAATAATTTTAGTGTAATCATAATCATAGTACAAAAATCTCAGTGCATCTAATCAAGCCATACCAAATCACTGAATGAACAGGAGCCATGAGAGTTTTGAATATATTAAAAATTCTCGGGGGCTGGAAAGGTGGCTCAGTGGTAGAGCGCTTGCCTTGCATGCATGAGGCCCTGGGTTCGATTCCTCAGCACCACATAAGCAAAAAGAAAAAAGCCGGAAGTGGCGCTGTGGCTCAAGTTGTAGAGCGCTAGCCTTGAGCTGAAGAGCTGAGGGATAGCGCCCAGGCCCAGAGTTCAGGCCCCATGACCGGACCCCCCCCCAAAAAAAAAATTCTCACCTTCCAAACTGACTCATTTAAAAAGTGATAACACTCAGGAGCATAGGGAGAATAGAAATAAATTCTCTACCATAGATTTTTTTTCCTCAGAGTATACTTTCAAAGCATGACTTGAAATTGTAAAATATGAAGGGAAATTTAAACCCAATTTTAATTGAAAGTTTAAAAATTACTCCCACAATATGAAAAGTTTGAAACTCAAATAAACACATGGAAAAGGAGCACAAATTAGTACAATGGCCTATACAAAAATTATAAACTAACATTTATGTAGTACTTTATTTGAGACCAATCCCACTGTGTGCATTCATGCATTAGATTCATTGGTTTCCACAACAAACATATGAAGTTTGAAGAAGGAACAGGAGGTGGACATAAGGAAATGGAAAGCAAATGAATTCAAGCAGAAGAAACAGATTGAGCCAAGGAGCATGGATGAGAAAACGAAAGACACATATGGGAAGAGCAAGAAGTTCAAGTTCCATCCAGAATTGTGGATGCGTGCATAAAAGATGAAGCCATAGCTTTCAGTTAGACCATGGGGCTAGACTTTATTTCTAGGAAATAATGATTCATTGCAGATTTGTGAACAAGAAAATAAAATTTCCATAATTATGTTTGAAGAAAATTTTCTGATGACAATTAATTGGAAAGATGAAGGAGTGAGGCAGTTAAGTGTTGGGCCTGTAGCATAGTGGTAGAGCACCTGCTCAGCATGAGTGTGGCTGTAAGTTAGCTCTCCAGAAATGCCAAAAGAACAAACACAAAAGAAAGGATAAGAGAAGAAAATTCATTGAGGAAGTCCAAAATGGGATCAGTAGATAACAAGGAAATAAAGAGACAATTGTAAAGAATAGCTATACAAAAGGTTAATAAGATTTGGATACCGGGAACAAACAGAATTTGGAAGAACTTTGGAAAATGTACATTCCAGTCATCTCATTTGTTAGATGAACTGAAGTTTATAGCAATTACATTTTTTTCAATGGTCCTAGAAGCTATTATTGGGAGAGGATAAAACAAGAACCAAGATACAAGAGTTCCTAGTTCATTCTCTCCTCTTTATTAACTTAGTACAAGGAATGAAGGAGAAGAAAGACATAAATATTTAGGGTTTCGGTCTACTGATATCAGAGTCACTGTGGTGACATCCACCAACATAGGGAACCCAGGAGAAATTTCTTGTCCACTTGTTGTTTTAAAGGAGCATCTATCTGAAAAGATCTATCATTCAGCTGAAAATTTACATACAGGTGAAAATCCACCACTGGAGATTGAATGGAAATTGAACATAGGTTTACTATTTACAGTTATGTGAGAACTTGTGAAGAAAGGAAAGAAAGTCCATGAATAGGGGTGTGGGGATTTAAAAAGAGATGAGAAAGTAGATGGCTCTGTGTACATATTGTGTAGGACACTAGAAGAAAATCCAGGAAGAACAACAATGCAATGTTGGAGAAATAGCCATCAAATCTAGGTAGTCTCTTAAAGAGACTATAGGAAGGCCTGCTGCCTTGGGAGGTTTTATATATCTGACATCTGAGTTCTTTCAGACTATGGTCTATTGTTGTAGCAAGATGTGAGGTGAATTTGAATAATTTTAAACATTATTTTGTATGTCTGTAATGTTAACTGATAGGAATTTATAAACGCAGCTTTAAGTAGTCACTAAATATTAAATGTTACTAATACTACCAATTCTTTTGGCATTGTTCTGTATCTTTGGAGTAAAGGCCAAATGCTTCTCACATTTTTTTTATTTTTGTGTACACATACATATTTACATAGACTTCACAGGTTATTTGTGATTTTTTTCTTTTTTCATACTACAACCATTTAGAAAATACATTTTGAAAATGGATATAGGCTTTTTCAGTTACATACAGATCTCAATTTTTTGTATGGTGCTGAGGCAAACACTCTACCACTGAGTCATACCCCATCCCTTTACTTCAGGTACATAGATTATGCATAAAACAATTTAAAATACTGATAGAACTACCACTCTAATCCTCGTATATAGAATAAGAGGTCAAAAGAAAATTCAAAATTACATGCTTATACAGCAGACAAAACAGCGCATACTGCAAGTTGAAGTACTAACGTAAGTAGATCACAAAAATGAATGCTAATTTCCTCCTTAACCATAGCCTTACCTTCAACTTTTCCTCACATCATGTCTCTCCTTCCTCATTTCGATGTCTTTAATACATGTGAGCCGTATGTTCCCTTCCTTGGAATCCTAGTTCTCTTAGTGGCTTGATAATATTTTATGAAACATATGTATACAATCTGATAGAACTCCAATTCTCACCAAATTGTGGTAGCCTTAAGATCACATGATAAGACAATAAAAGCTTATCTTAACCCTTAACCCTTTTGCCAACCTCTGTCCTCTCATTTGTAGATCACCTTTCTCTACAGCATCACTGGTGATGCCCAGGGGCTGAGTGGTTCTACAGTGAGTGTTCTCATAATAGGCAGATTGTTTCTAAAGACAGTCTAGAGCAAAACTTGTTTCTGAAAACAATCTCCCATGCTACTATGCTCCAGATCAAGGTCTGTTTTCTCCACTTGAATCACCGCCTATCAAAGCTTCAGAGAAGCCAGGATGTCATTATGATTCTCTCTACCTTAAATCACTGATGCTTTCTTGATATTCTGCTTAGAGATCACATGAGCTATTTCTTGTACCATGGGGTGTACATCGGATTGGAGACATGACCCTGCTTTCCCTCTGTCTGTCATCTAACTACCTAAAAAAAAAACCCAAAAAACTTCTGGTACTGACTGGATCTTCAGGGCTTTCTTCATACCTGCAAACAGGAAGGTACAATAAATATAAACATGCTTTGCTCCTCTAACAAAGTCCTATAATCCTTCATCTCAAAGATATTAATAGTAGCTTTATTTATTGAAAATTAAATCCATGTATTGACTCATCTAGCCTTTTGAAGAAAGCTTTAATGTAAGTCCTACTGTTATCTCTGTTTCTCAGTTGATGAAACTAAGACACACAGCACAAACTGGCTACTAGTAGGATTTGAACTCGAGCAGTCTATCTTTGAAGCTTATATTCTTTTTTTTTTTTGGTCAGTCATGGGGCTTGAACTCTGGGCCTGGGTACCACTTGAGCCACTGTGCCACTTCCAGATTTCAGTGGTTTATTGGAGCTGGCTTTGAACCGCAATCCTCAGATCTCAGGCTCCTGAGGTAGCGGGGATTACAGGAGTGAGCCGCCGGCACCCAGCTTTGAAGCTTATATTCTTAACCACTTGACTCAGCAAAAGTTTGAACCAGCACAAAATTTCTAAAATCTACAAGTTTCTTCTTTCTAACTCATCTGGATTTTCTAGACAATAGATTTTCTTGACTGGGGTTTCTTGTCAGTCCTCATTTTCCTGCAGGGATCTTTCCCTCTGAGCTTTGCAGTCAGACCACTACAACTATTCATCTTAAATCAAAGTGACTGGGATTTCTATGCATCTTAACCTATAGTGAGATCAGAATTCAAGGTCTTTCCTGACATATACAGAACAGGGTTATAACCAGAAGGTTGAAGATGGTTTCTTTACCCACCAAGTTGCCTATCTCAACTGATTGTGTGACTCAGAAGATTCTCCTTCCATTTTCAGACTGCTATGATTCCCTAATTCTACTGAGGGATGTTTGTTCATAGGTTGTCTCTATCTTCTACATTTTTGTAGCGTGTATCATCTAGCAAGTGTTAATGAAAGTTCGATGGAGGAATTTAAACTAACTGGATCTTTTGGTTCTCACAAGAAAGAGAAAAATGCAGTATAAATATAACCATCAGGTCCAGGCCTGTGAAGATAGTTTAAATACTAACAGATTTCCAAGTCTTTAGTACAGTAATAAACAGAACTTACCTTTCTGGCTTTGAGACTCTTCTCAGCAAATATAAAAGGCATCACAATCATGAAACAGTTGAACCAACCACAGAATAATAACTCAAGAAGAGTGGGTAGATTACATCAAGACTTTATATTTTCTTTCATAATTTTATTATAGGAAAAGTCAGTTCTAGTAATGTTTGACATTTTTAGAAGTTTAAGTATTTACAGTTCAACTATTATTGCTACTCTTCTACAAACAGTAAAATGTCAATATGCAAAGGAATGCCTTAGGAGATTCATTAAACTAGCTGTTAATCACAAGCCTTCCATGGAATACTCTCTCCCCAGATGTCCTAAACTTGAAAACCATCATAGTCATGCACAGAAAGTACATCATTTAGAGATCTTCTTGTATAAAGCAAGGGAGGATACAGCTGGATATGCTTCTGAGGTTGGAGGAAGTAGGTACCTACCTATACAGATTTACAATGCATTTTGTTTCCATTATATCTCCTGTCAAAGTGATGTCCTAATTTTGCTTTGTAAATTGGTACATATGTTTTCTGTTCCTACAACAACAGATTACTGTCCACAGTAGTCCAAAATATCACAGCTGTATGTCACAATTATGGGTCTTTCCAGGTTATCAGCAGGCTGCTTGCATTTTCTGTTAGGAGTGCTAAAGGAAGGTTCTTTCTCATTCATTGGAGCTAAAGAGTACCATGTTAACAGCTTATAGACACCTTCTTCCATCTTCAAAGACAGTGACAGCAGGTCTAGTCAGTTTCACATCAAACCTCTATGACAAACTCCTTTGTTTCCTTCTATTTTTAAGGACTAATAGGGATGGGGCTAATTTAAGATAATCTCCCATCTCAATGCCTTTCATCATATTTATATATTTTTGTCTATGTAAAGAGGCAAATCATAAGTTCTAAGGATTATAACAGAGATCTCGTTGAGTTTTTTCCTACCATATCTGGACACCAGAGATGCTGAGTACCAATCAGATTTCTACAAGTGTTGTGCCCAACAACATCATCTTTATGTCTCAGTGTAGCTGCTTCACACCATTTTCTGTATTAGAAAAACTCACTTGTATTCATCTAGAGATTTACTTAAAGGCCAAAATTGCATGATGCCCTTCCCTGACTTACTCTAGAGTTCAGCCTTTGCAGGTTTACTTTGGCTCCTTAGGCACTGAGAAGACATTTTTATTCATCAATGTGTTCGAGATTGTGATCTTTAAGTGGAAATGTGCAAACAACCACGAAGTCCTAATATCACCTTGGAAATGCAAAAAAAAATTGATCTTTATTTTCAGACTTCAAATTACTTATCAGACCCTATAAAAGACAAAGTAAAGACCATAAAAACAAACGTATGGCATTGTTATCTCTGGCTGAAAAAGCAGGAGGCAAGAAAATCACAACACAATTTTGTCAGCAAACATTACTCTGAAATTCATTTATGGACTCATTTTTGAGTGCTTACTTTCTTCTTCTTTCATTGCTCGATCATATTCCCCTACACAAACCATTAATTTAGAAATATAAATAAGGCTTTGGAAGCCATTTTAAAGCATCAGAGAAAAACAGGAAATAATAAAGTAAATCAAGAATAAATCTGCTTAGATAATTACAATAGGCAAGTCATGAATTACACATGGTGTACTGCAGACAAGCCATGGTTTTCAGCATACAGCCTCATACCAGAATTTGTATTTTAGGTTGGATGTTTTGTTGTTCATTTGTGTGATTTTATTCCTTATCAGGTTTTCTGTGATAGGAAATACTTCCAAAAGTGAATATTTGTCTATGCCCACACTGTGGTCACACTCCAAACTGATTTTTGTACAAAACACCACTGCTCAATGTCATGTCAACAGGGACTTCATCTCTGATATATACGAGAATAGAAAAACTTAGGGATTCCCAAATTTACTGATCTATAGCACATGTTATTAGACAAACTATTAGATATATCAAAACATAAATTATAAATAAATAATGAAATAAATTATTGGGATAATTTATTTTTTAAAAAGGAGTGTTATGCACATGAGGAAATGTTCACCATCCCTGGTTGCAAAGGAAATGCAAATGAAGACAACCCTGAGATACCACCTTACTCCAGTCAGAATGGCCCACTTCCTAAAGTCAGCCAAGGACAAATGCTGGAAGGGATGTGGAGAAAGAGGAACGTTATTACACTGCTGGTGGGAATGTACACTAATACAACCACTTTGGAAAGCAATCTGGAGGGTCCTCAGAAAGCTAAATATTGACCTCCCCTATGACCCAGCCATACCACTCCAAGGCATCTATTCTGAAAAACAGGAACCAGTATACAAGGACACATGCACCTCCATGTTTATTGCAGTACTGTTCACAATAGCCAGGATATGGAAACAGCCCAGATACCCCACTACAGATGAATGGATCCAAAATTTGTGGTATCTATATACAATGGAATATTATGCCGCCATTAGAAAGGACAAAAATAATTGCATTCACAGGAAAATGAATGAAACTAGAAATCATGTTGAGTGAGTTAAGCCAAGAGCAAAGAGACAAATGGCACATAGTCTCCCTGATAAGTGGATGTTAAATCCAAAACATAAGGTTATATGACCAAAGTAAACAAGACTGGAGAAACAAAGGACCTCATTCATCTGGTCGAATCATTACTAAATGACCCCATGCTGCTGACCATATATATGGTATATATGTGCACATCGGAGGGAAACTAGGAGGAGGACAGAGAACCAGAGGGAAACAGGAGAAAGCATACAACAGTGGGACACATCAGCTGCACTGGACATTGATTAAAATGAGCTAAGCAACTCAAAGGCAGCCATGGGAGGGAGGGAATGAGTGAGGAAGAAGGAACAGCTGACACTAAGCAAAAAGAAAGGAATGTACATATTACCCGATGTGGAAGAAATAACTGCATTGTCAAAGCTCATAGAACTCATAACTTTATAGACCACAATAAAGACAATTTACATGTGTTTGTGACTTCAACTAAGTATCACTATCCCACAATACTGTGAAATTTATGTAATCACTTAATTACAATAAAAAATTTGCAAAAAAAGAAATGAGGTTTATGGTAGATTAATCTAATAAATATATGGAAGAAATAGGAAGAGATAAAAAAAATTCGAGGACATTTGGTGGGAGAATGCAAAGTTAATATATGAAAACTTGATTTAAGAGAAAATGTATAAAGTTAACCAGGTAGTAGTCATGAAGGTAGAAGGCTCATATCTACAGTGAGCTGTTTCTATCACTAAATTCATTTTCATTTGTTTTATTTTCTTAGATATACCAATGTTTACCCTGCCATCATTTAGAAAACTGCAAGACTGAAGAGAAAACCAAGTCCTTGAATTTAACTTATTTCGGTTGAAATTCAATAGTACTACTATCTGTATTAAGAATTTTGTGATCAGAGGGAGGGTCCAGAAAGAGTAATTTTGTCAATTAATAATAACTTCCATGATATTGGGGGCTGGGTGGGCACATGCTGTGTGTGAGAGCCTTTATATGAACTAGTTTTCTTCTATATTAGAACAATGTGATGTCTTTACTTCTGATCTCCAGCAATACTACTTTAGTGCTTTCTTTTCAAAGGATTCTGAAGGTCCCCAGGGTATAGAGCTAATAGTGAAGTAAATGAAGAATGTATGAAAACTGTGAGACAGAGACATTCTCTTCTCTCTATATTCATTTTCCTCATGATTCTGGAATATGCATGCACTAATACAACATAGTTTCATATTGTAGTTTCCTTATGTCCTTTGCACAATAGTCTGTTTTTGCTTGAAGTATTGGTGGAATAGATAACTCCAATTCACATCTTGAACCAAGAGGTGTTAAGATTTGCTCTAAAATTCAAATTGTAATGCAGTTTTGATTGTCTCTTGCCAAAGCTGCATCAAATTAAGAGTTGAAAATATTGGTTGCTACTACCCAAAAGATAGATTTTGTTTGGAAGTAAGCATTCCTCTAAAATCTTGAGTGTGAATAACTCTATCCCAGACTTAAGCTACAGTCTTATCTTGCCCTACTGACTTTAGTTCAATCGTTTAATGACTTTTTCCATTGAACAGGGTTATCCAGCCTCTAATGACATAAACAATGGTTAAAACCACTGATAATTTCTTTTTCTGTACAGGTAACTTTTTAAATAAGTAATTTAACAATCCAGGGAGGATGAGTACTGACCAATGAGTGAAAATAGATTGGAAAAAGGAACTAGGATTGTCAGTATTAGGCAGAGATCAAACTACATTTTTACTAATGTCATCTTGAGAGTGATGCGAAATAGAGTATCCAGTGTTGGCTTTATTGTGATGATGGGTTTAGAAGCTTAAAACCATGGGGAAAAAAATAAAAGAATTTGGGGCTATGGTTATTAGAATTATCTTAATTGTTAATGAAGAAAAGACATTCACAAATTTTACAGTGACTTGGAAAGTGATGGGGAAGGCTAGATTATTAATTAACAGAAGGAAATTTTTCTAATAAACAATTACGAGTACATTGCCTCATGAGATATGAGTTATCTTCCACTTAAAATGGTCGTACAAGGGCTGCAGGAGTCAAAGGACTATTGTACTAGTGTGGGGATTGACTAGATAAAATACCAAATATTTTCCAAATTAAAATTGAAAAGTTCACTACAGCCAGATGAACTGTAGTGGCAGGATGATAACAAAATATTCTTGAATCAAGAAGATTTCACACTTCTCTCAAAGATAATAATCTGAGCCAGTAAAACTCAAGGCTCAGCTGGGCTCTGGTGGCTCACACCTGTAATCCTAGCTACTCAGGAGGGTGAGATCTGAGGATTGTGGTTCAAAGCCAGCCCACGCAGGAAAGTCCATGAGACTCTTAACTACAATTAACTACCTGGAAACCGGAAGTGACACTGTGGCTCCAAGTGGTAGAGCACTAGCCTTGAGCAAAAGAACTTATGACCTAGATTCAAGACCCATGACCAACAATAACAAAAAATCCCTAAAACTCATGGATCTCTACTCATTTCTAAAGCACCTCACAATTGACAATTTGAAAGAAGACTATGATAAGGCTTGTGTTACCTTATGTTCTTCTCAAAAAAAAAAGTCTGTGACATTTTGTGGTATGTTGGTATGTTGTTTAAGTAGAACTATGAAGAAGGCTGTTATTTCAATAGGACTGATGAATGCCTATCTGGGTAGATGGACACAAAACACTTCTCTGATAGACATATTTTGATAGAAGAGTTAAATCTTGTTTTACCTCTACAGATGTTTTTCACCTCACTTTCTCCTTGATTTTATCCCAAGTATTTTGAAAACCTTCCAGTTTTGACATCCATCCAATTGCTGGGAACTCTAGCATAAAATGAAGAAAGACACATGAAAAGAACAGCATTAAGTACATTCACATCACATTTATAAGGCAATCAGAGAAAACACATATATACTCAAGATCTGTAGTTTTATATGTCTAGCAATCTATCTGATAAAGGAATACATCTCTTCTATATCTGTGCTTCAACTATTTATACTTCATTTCTTTAAACAATAACTATAATTCAATGCTATCTAACTGCCTTACATTTCATGACCAAAACTTAGGAAAAAACCTCTTATGTACTAGTTGCAATGAACATTATTAATGGTATCTTTTTGCTTCATAGATTTATTATAAATATCTAATTTGTGGCAAAATATTTCAACTGTAGAATGATATAGAAAAATAAATAAAATTATGTAGAATAATAAAACTATCCCCATGTTTAATGGCTTACTACATTAAGCTTTAGTCTCTTTACAGCAGATCAGGTTGAACTCTGTTGAGCTAATCTTATGTAGGCTAACTCAGATCACTGATGGTTACATGGCTTTACTCTCATTAATGATTAAACCATTTGTCCCTTATCATTCAGCTACAGAGCCTCAATTCAACAGGTCTTCTGGAAAAAAAGAACAGACACTTGCAAGTACTTTTCCAAGACTACCCTTGCTTCAACTTTGCTACCCTTTGATCAATACATGCCACATGACTGATAATTGCAAAAGCAGTGAAACCAAAGAGTGAGTAATGTAGAGCATGGCTTTGTGAATTGGAATGTTTTGGAACATGTAAAACCAATTAAGATAGTATCTGTAAAGGCAGGGTCAATATAATTGTGTTTGTGTAAGAACTTACCTAAAAAGGGACAGGCCCCTTACCTCAACTAATCAATATGCTATTGGCATTATTCAGCAAGAAATTAAAATTTTAGATACCATCTATTGATACTATGTTAATTGACTGAAACGTTAAAATTATTCATAGTCATCATTCACTGAGGATCTCAGTTATTCCATGTACTCTACTAAGAGTCATTTTACAGCCCAATGAAGGGAAAAAACATGCAGACTTCTTTCCAGTATGCTGTCAGTTTTGCTGGAAAATTTCCATCTTTAAATTGAAATGTTGGCTTTATTTCTATGTATTGAAGTGAAAAAGTTCAACATACCAAACTGCCTATTTTCCATGGTCTGGTCTATGTAAAACATAATTCAGCAACTTAAATATGACAATAGAAAGTATTTGTGCTTTGATCTCTTGTTTTCTATTTATTCTTTATCTTTTACTCTTCAGAAAATAAGAGTACTCATCATTACATGACCAAATCTAAGAACACTAGTGATAAGCCCCACTTCTTTCCACAGAACAATTCTATGAATAATTAGAAACAAAATTAACAACAAATGACCAGACACCTTTTTGTATTTCCTAAGAAATCTTAATTTTATTAAGAATTACATGAATTTCTACCTCCTCAAACTTCTGAAGCAATTCAATGATTTCTATTACTGGAAGATAGTAAATACTATTAGGGTTTCTTTCCTTCAAAAAGTCTCTTTAGAGACAATACCACAATGGTAGATACAAACCAAAAGACTATTTCATGTGAAGTTTGTTTTGCTTTATTTTCCTAGATTCCAAAAGCGACATGAATATTGACGTGAATATCACTTCTCTCCTTAGGAGTAAACACCCAAACAAATGAGCACATTTTAAAATAACAAAGATGGTACAAAAGTTCAATGCTGGAACATCCTTTAAAGTACTGAGGACTTTTCCATTTACAGCATTCTTATTGTTACTGTCCTTGCCACATCTGCTATTCATTTCAGATACCTCCCACAATTCCGTTCCCTTCGGTGCCAAAATGCTGGTACTAATAACTCTCAAGTACCTTCTTCTGTTCCTGAATAAAAGCTATCTCAGATATCCAAAGGGTTCTTAATACTAAGTGAACCTGTTCTCAGATTTGAGCTACCAGTCTTTAATTTAAGTGTATCTGTTTTGTGACTCCATGGAACAGTGGTAGTAAGAGGAACTGACCTGGAGAAGGAAAACATCAGTGTTTATTCTTTGTGATTAGTTCAGCCTTGTTCTTTCAAAGGTGGCTATGAACATTTGGCTATGAACACCTCTCTCAAAGGTGTCCGTGAACATAACTATAGCTATGACATAAATGTCCCAGAAAAGTCTTATTACTGAAAACAGAAAAATCATCCCATATGCTGGGAATGTGGCGTAGTGGTAGAGTACTTGCTTAGCATGCAGGAAGCCCTAGGTTTGACTCCTCAGTACTACAAAAAAATGCCAGAAGTGTTGCTGTGGCTCAAGTGGTAGAGTACTATCCTTGACCAGCAGAAGTCAAGGATGGTGCATAGGCCATGAGTTCAAGCCCCAGGGCTGGCAAAAAAAAAAAATCATTCCATAAAGGAGAGTTTTCTGTGACATAAGTCCTCTTTGCAAATGGAGATTTTTGCGGTTTGACTTTCCCAATAAGGAGGCCAATACGCATGTCTAGAGTAAACAACTGCAGCTCCTCTTTAAAGGCCAAAGATGGAGAGGGAGTGGTGTTTTTGTTCCACAGGCACAGATGCATTCAGCTTTAAAACAACCTCCTACTTCATCCCTCTCTGCATCTTCTTGCCAAGCTCTGTGGAAATCTTGAGTTTTGGATCCCCTCCAACGCCACATCCCGTCCATATGCCTACTGCAGAGGAAGGTATTCCGCAGGCTCTTTCCCTTGCTCCATGAATGATTCATGGGTTAGCATCTTAAATACTTACTGAATGAAGGACCTAATGCCTTGCAAACCTGATCTGACGTCAAAGAAATGTGTTAGGGATATGTTTCTAGTACTGATTGTTTATCTTAGTTCAGTCCAGATTGGGAAAGTCTTCTTTCAGGCAAGCAGCGAGTATGGCAGTATCCTCTTCTTTATGAAGGACCCTTTAGCTCTAGTGTCAATAGAGAATGGACTTTTACTGGTAAAAATATATTTAAGTTTTCCTCAGGAAAAAGTAAATAAAATGTTAATTCTACTACTTTCTTCCAAGAAAAACAAGCCATACTGAAAAATTACTTTCAGTCTACAACAAAATAATTTTAAAAAATTGAATATCTACTGTGAGAGGCTGATAACTAAAGTAAGTGGAAATAGTCAAAGCATTGTAGAGGATAGGTTGGCCCACCATGTCCACACATGCAACCATGTGTGGATTGAACATATTCAGAAAAAAAATGTGTCTGTGTTGAACATGTGCATACTTTTACCATGTCATAACAGTTACACTGTATTAGAAATTATACACAATTTGGGAAAGTTCTAAAATACTTGAGAGGACATGAGGTAGTTTATATGAAACTATCACACAATTTTATGTAAGGGCTTCAGTCATCCACAGGTTTTGGTAGAAAGTCCTAGCCTGTCCTAAAGATACGACAGAACAACCAGACCTACCAATTTTAACAAGCCACAACCCCTATACTGTCACAGTTCAGTGACTTTTAACTGAACACATGGAACCAAAGTTGCCAGAATTCTTGAAATTCAGAAGTTCTAAAACCTTGGTCTTAGGTGAAATGCCCCCCCCCTTGAAACATTCTCCAAATATGACTAATTTAAGCATTGTCTAAGTCAAAGAATCACATCTATAGACTAGACTTGACCAGTATAGCCAAAATTCATTAAAAGTGTTTAAAACATTTTGAAGCAGAAAACAAAAGGAACTCGACTTCTTTCAAAAATTACCAAAACCATATCATGAAACTATGAAATAACCTAAGTAATTTTATTCCATAGAATTAGGAAAGGGTAATCCTGGTTTAACTATCTCATAGATGGAGAATGTTTCCTGATTTCTCTGAAACCGGGAAATGGTTATAGTAATGTTCCTTTTAGCAGGGCACTGGTATCTCATGACTGTAATCCTATCTACTCAGGAGGCTGAGATCTGAGGATTGTGGTTCCAAGCTAGTCTAAGCAGGGAATTCCATGAAAGTTTTATCTCCCAAAAACTACTCAGAAAAGACCAGAATGGTTTAAGTGGTAAGGTGCTAACCTTGAGCACAGAGAGGCTCAGGGACAGCACCTGACCCCTGAATTCATGCCCCAAAATTTGCAAAAATACTGGATCAGTATTTTTTCTTGTTACGTGTGTGTCTGACTTCAATCCTTTCATAAAGTAATTTGAATCTCTTTACATGAGTAATTTTTAATTAATATGAATTGATAACATTTATGCATAATTAATTATATTGGGAAAAAAGCATAGGGGTCTGAAAAAAGCATAGATTATATGTTAAAAGAAGATGAAGATGACTTAACTTATTTAGAAATCCACATAATTTATAATTCTGAAATCTGGTAAACAAACCAGCCTCCATTTCATCTTATTTTTTCTTTCTACCAGAATCTTATTTTTTGTTCAGTTACCTATCCCTTCCTATCCTGAGAAGGAAACCAAATCCTCACAGTCCCATCTGAGGGTCTTAAATTGCGTACAGTAAGAACATTTTTCTGTCTCTTCCAGGTGGAGGGCCAGGCACACTCAACTCAAACAAAAACACTTGGCATTCTATGCTTGACATGAAAGGTTGGTGATATCTCTGGTTTCCACTGGCTGGGAACAAGGTACATAAGCAGTATTTGTTCCAATGGGTAGAAAATTTCCTTTTGCATTTAGAAAGTAAGAGCTAGATTCAGGAGAAGACCAACATGTTAAGACAGCAGAGCAAAGGGTCAGGAAGAACTAATGTTGCTCAAGAAATTATTGAGTCACTTACAGTTGAAATCTCAGTCGTTAGTTATATGAGATAGCAAGCCACCATTTTATAATCAAGCTGTTCTGTTACTTATAATTGAAACCATGCCAATGATTAAATTATAGTTCTCACATACTCTATGATTAATAAGTGTACGTGGAATGTGGAATCATTCAATATATTCACTTATTCTATTAACTCTGTTTATTAAAATCCAAAGCACTTAGATCCCTGGTTGTGATCCATCCAACAGTAGTTTCTTTTTTTTTTTATTGTGAAAATACTGTACAGAGGAGTTACGATTACATGGGTAAGATAATGAGTACATTTCTTATCAAGCATTGTAGCCTCCTCCTTTGTTTCCCCTTCACATCCCTTCTCATCCACCCCCTCACCCAATCCTCCCCTCCTTCCCCCTCCACCAAAGTTGTGAAGTTTGTTTTCGACATAAAAGAAAATGTAGTATATATACTATATACACAATGGAATTCTATGCCTCCATCAGAAAGAATGACATTGCCTCATTTGTTAGAAAATGGAAAGACTTGGAAAAAATTATATTAAGTGAAGGAAGCCAGGTCCAAAGAAATATAGGTCCCATGGTTTCCCTTATTTGCAATAACTAGTATATGTCTGAGTCAAGCAGAAAAGGTCAGATAAGTTGATATTAGGGAAATGAACCCTAAGATATGTATTCAAATGTTTTTTTTCTTTCATGCGATTGTTTCTAACACATTTATAAGATTATTTCTTTGTTGCTTTGTATGTCCCTCCCCCACGGTATAACCCCTGCTTTCACTGTATTTGATGTTGGTATAATTTGTGGAGGGGAAGGGAAAAAACATCGTTTAAATAGGGATACAGGTGGACCCATTGCAACAATGAGATGTACAGTAGTTTCTTCATGGTGGGATAAAATAACAGTGTTTAATCAGAGCCTAACCAGGCTGAAATAAAATTAAGCTTTTCAACCTCAGCCAGTGAAGGAAGCTTTCCCACAACCCAAATCAATACTCCAGAACCAGAGTTGATATCTTCCTATTGGCAAAAAATATCTATTTCTATTAATTAATTGTTCTTTCTTTTTTTTTACACAGAAGTTCAAAAGTGTTTCATAAAAATAGAACACAGTTCTACTCTTCATATATACTTGTTCAATTGGTCTATATCAATTGTACAAATGTGCTTTATTGTGGTATTGCCACACAATTTCACCAACTTTACCCTCTATTACTCTTTGTCACCCCCTCTTTCTCAGCACTTTTTGATGGATTTTATTACTGTTTTCACATATGTAGATGAAGTACTTTGATTGTTTACCTCCTTTACCCTCTTTCCTTGTCTCTTTTCTCTCTTCCCCCTCCAGGTAATTCCCACCTTCGATGTCTCCCCACCCACCCATCTTACACTTGTGTCATTTTGTTTGTAGGTTTAAGATTCTACATATGAGAGAAAACACAGAATTTGTCATAATTTCATTCCTCTTGATGGTAAAATAATACTCAGTGATGTTCAAACTTTTCCCATGACTTTTACTAGTATCAATGATTTTTACAAGGGGATTTCACTCCGGTATGACCACGTATGCATACAATGTACTTTGATCGAACTCACCCCTTCTTCATTCTCCCTACTCTCTCTCCAAACTAATCTCAACAACTTTCATTGTTCCATTTTCTCACAGGTACAGAAGGTAATATGTATGCTTCCTCTTCAGCACTCTCCATTCACCCTGTAAATACATTTTCTTTGTATATAGTTTAAGGTCTATTTTGATCTTGTATAAGGCCACTTTGAAATTATTAGTTTATAGCATCAAAGTCATTATACAAAGAGAAATTTTCTTTAGGAGCACAAAAGAGATGCAGAGCAGAAAGTTTTTTTTCTTGTTTGCATTTGTGTGAGGCATTACAAAAGGTACTTCGTTTAGATTCCTAAAAAATTCAGGAAAATGGTCCCATGGCAAATAAATATCTTAAGGAAATTGCAGTGTAGATTGGCCTGGATCCCTATTCCCCACTTCTCATTATGTGGCCTCCATCTCAATACACTAGTGCTAATCAAATGTGAATCCATGGAGTAACCCTGCCTACCAAACAGTATTTCTAGGATGGAGCCAAGAAATGACATTTCAAACAAGACCATGGAAGATTTTAATGTGTACCAGTAAATTGTAGACCTTGAGAATTACAAATAGTCCCAATGAGTCAGATTCCCTATTCAATAAATGGTGTGTGTGTGTGTGTGTGTGTGTGTGTGTGTGTGTGTGTGTTATTGAAACAAGATTAATACATCTAAACAAGGCATAATGGCTCATGCTTGGGATCTCAATACTCAAAGACCAAAGCAAAAATTTAGTATATTTAATGACCGCTTTGGGTACTTGGAAAAACTCGGTCAAAAAAGAAATATGGAAAAGAGGAGAGAAGAGACAATGACAGAGACAAAGGCAAAGACTCATACATCTGATCCTTTTTTTCTATAAATATTCCTCAATTTCCCCATAATCTTTGATGCTAACTTGGCGGGAATCCAGATTACCTAATCTTTATGATATCTTTTATATGTAACCACATTTACTATATTGTAACAATGTTGCTGGATTAGCCTCTCAGGAAGGCAGCAACCTCAGAAATAGAAAAAACACAGAACATTCTATCCTTAGAGCTGAATATTTGCTTCTTTCAAATGGCTACTGTGCACTCCGGCTTTCAAAGATCATTTAAAAAACTTAGCACAGTTCCTATCATGATAAAAAAAATCCACTCATAGAAAATAATTATTAACTCTGAAACTCTTCAACTGATGAAGCACTACATAAGCACTCTATACAATATGTGAGAAACAGATGTTGGTCTCAGATTGGTCAGGATTGTCTGTATACGATTCTGAAGGGCCCCAATACTCAGTAGTATTTCCTCTTTGATTTCTTACCCAGCTGCGGAAGGATTCATTCTTTTCCCAGTCGGGGAGCCCAGCTCTCAGGCTCAAGACCAGGCAAATGACTTTGTGGGTTTCTCAAAAGTAAGGGATATTTGAACAAGAAAGTATCTTTTTCCTTTTCATCAAAAGGCATTTGTAAACCATAAGGATGATTCCACCATTGAACCCAATTCACCACTGTTCATCTTTCTATGTATTTTCACCTTTTTCTCACAGTTGCTTCCTTACCTGACAAAACTTTTGACTCCTGTTGTTGGGAACCTCCCCCATACAATTCTGTACTTCAGTCACTGTACTATAGATAAGGCACCAGCCAAGAGAGTGCTAGAGTTGTCAAAAATCTAGCCCAGACTCCCCTCAGCCAGCTTCCAGTCAGTAAAGATGCAGGCATCCTTCTGTTATTCAGAAGGGCTTGCTCAGTAGGGGACTTCTTTAGTAATGGGTCTACTTGAGGAAACCACATTTCCTCATTTGTATGAAGAACAATGTGATGGTTGAGGCCTTGCCAACAAGCATCCATGAAAGAGGTCACTGAGAGGCAAATGCTTTGTGAGTTCTACAGTTTTTAATGCAGTTGCAAATCTGAGATCTAAATTGCCCCTTCTTTATTGCCCAGTCCAAGGTTTGTGGTACAATTTCTCCTATACTTACTAGACTTCATGTAAAGGACTATGAAATCAGACGATCCAGCTTTGGGTAGCCATAAATCCCTGGGATTTTTAAAAATTCCTACAAAGATGGTGAGCTTCGTGGGCCTTTGGATAAAATCAAAGAGGAAAGAATCCACATAAGAACAGCTATGTATTACATAAGACTCACCTGGGAAGCTTCTGGGAAATGCTCATTCCTTATTCTGTCCTAGATACCCTGATTTGGATCTGAGGCAGGGCCAACTTCATCTTGAGAATTCTATGTAGGGTTGGGCTTAGGGGAGGCCATCTGGTTGGAAGAGGAAGCTGGGAGGCTTGCCATGAGGCTATGTTTGCAAAGCAAGCATACTCTTTCTTAACTTAGTGTGTATGTGACAGATCAATATCAATATTAAAGTTTCCTAAAGTTTTACTCACACTTTATATAAGAGTGATGAAGTTGGCTATGTTGAAAGAAATCTTCTTATTTGGGAACAGAAGGAATGGATGGGGATTGGGTGGCTTCTGCCCTTGGCACTACCACTGAATTCAACCCAGGCATCTGCCTTTTAGCCAGCACCATAGAAAAGCAAAGTTTTGTTCATTCAATCAACAAGATATTGATTGAGTTGCCAGACAATGTTTTCAGTAGGTTCTTGAGACATAGCAATAATGACAATTGACGTTAACAAAAATAACAGGCAAAAATCCTCCCACAGGAATTATATTCTACCAACAGTCAACAAATAGGAAAAACAATATAGTAAGAAATTTATATAGCAGGTTAAAAAATTGTTAATAATTGAGAAACATGATCTTCGGAAACAACACATTTCCTAATGAGATGCCTCTCTGATACATATTTGTCTATAGATAGATAGATAGAAATATGTCTATCTATATATTGTTACTAGGGCATTTCTCTAGGAGATCAACTTATTAAAACTAGATACAAGCTAGATGTAACTCTCTAGACTTAAAAAAGAGAAATACCAAGCGTGTTTGGGTTTAAAGAGGGGAAATGTGGTGTGTGTGTGTGTGTGTGTGTGTGTGTGTAAGCTTAAGTTTAAATACCTTATGGACAATCACCAAAATTTACACTTTAAAATATGTCTTTAGAATCTAAATGCTATGAAGTATTTTTTGTGCTATACAATTGCTGTTTTCCCAAGAAAGTAAGCAAAGCTTTTGAAATCTACGATAAAGTGGTTACAAGTTAAATCAATTCCATGGCTGAGAATTTATACAATCCACAAATACACATATATAAATCAACATAATCATACAAGATGACTCAATACTTCTCTTTTCCCTATATGAGAAGAAGTACTATTCATTTCAAAAGCTAAAGAGAGATGAAATGACTTTATACTAATTCCCTTAATTTAATCACCCAAATGTCAGGACAATGTCATTTAAAACCCTTTAATGATTTTTAAACAAATGGTCCCCGTAGTGGGAAAATAGTTGGACTAACATTGCTAACATTAATTTAATTTCTTTGGAATTGAAATATTAAATGAACCCATTCTATCCCATTTACTTTTCAAATAGAGTTAGAAAATACCTGAGGACCGCTCAGAAAAACCTAATAGGATCCTTCCTTCTGTTCCTCAGTCCAGGAGAACTTAAACTCAATTTGAATCTAGTCAGTTCTATCTGATCCATAGAAAAGAGTCTATTATCACTGTGTATGTTTCTCTACAAACTTCCTTTGTGAAGATTCCAGCCCCAATTTATCAACATCAGAAACTTACTTAGCACGGTTACATATTCTCTCTCTATATTTTTTCCAGTGTTAATGTGAGTCATCATAGCATATCTCCTTAACCATATGTGCTAGAGTGAAGGACAGACAGTTATTTTAATATTCCTGGCCTAGAATCCTTCCCACAACAAACACATTTGATGCTCATACATGGTCCCTTTCTTGCCGACACTCATGCCTGTCAAAATGGCATAGTGCCTACTCAACATATGGACTGCTAGCTTTTCTCACTGGGGCACAGTTGCCAAAGAAAGATGGGTTAAGCTGGGCACCCTGCATAGCAAAACAGGTGACAGCTCTCCCATCCTCTGTCATGTGGCTGCAAATCCTCTAGCCACATGCCTGTCCCTACCCTTTTCACAGGAAAAGGAAAAAGGAGCGAGATCTTTAACAGTACCCCTCGGCATTCAGACAGTTTCTACTAAGTGCCTTTGCTCTCACTACCTTTATTCATGGAGAGGAAATCTTCCCTCTGCCAAAACTATAGTGAAATTTAAAATCATTTGGAAGCATGTAATTATAAGTAAAGTTGATAGCCAGCAAATGCATTTAGTATATGCATGTAACACCCATACATGCACACACACACATACACACACAGGAATTTTGTCTTGTTTCTACACTAGATTCTCATTGTTCACCTGTAATTGACAAGGACTGGACAGACACCATAGCACAAAGTGTTTAAGTTTAAAACTTAGTGATTGTTTATGTCTTGTAAAACAGAGCTCTCTCCTTACGTTAATTCCATGAATCATTTCCTCCTGAACCAGGCTACATCCTGTCTGGCTTGCAAGTTTTATTTTAAAATTTCCAAATCCATTTTTCTTACTTGTTCAAATAAGTTTGTTTTGGCACTAACAAAAAAGTATCATGTTTCCCCAAACAAGGAATTTTCATTTTTCTGTCTTGTGGTCTTCATCATTCTGCAGGAAACCCAAATCAGGTTTTGGTCAGAGTCTGACACTGTAGAAGTTCAGACACTGTAGAAGTTAGATTTTGTTTGTTTGTTTTGGATTTTTTGTCATCTTTACCAAATGAATCTATCCAAATGAAAACAAAATAGCGAATTTTACTTGTGTGAAATTTTGGAACAATGCTGTAATAATTGACCATAACCAGACCTCTACAATGTATGAGTTGTCAGTATGCCTATTTTAGAAGTGGTGTAGAAATCTCTTTTTTTTAATTAATAAGTTTTTTGTGAAAATACTGTACAGAAGGGTTACAATTACATGGGCAAGATAATGAGTACATTTCTTATCAAGCATTGTTGCCTCCTCCTTTGTTTCCCCTTCCCATCCCTGCTCTCCCATCTACCCTCTCACCCCCCCATCCCCCACCCTCGCCAAAGTTGTAAAGTTCATTTTTCGACATAATGTCTTGTACATCTCATTGTTGCAATGGTCCACCTGTATCCCTATTTAAACAATTTGTTTTTTTCCTTCCCTTCCCCAAATTATACAGTGAAAATAGGGGTTATACTGTGGGGGAGGGACATACAAAACAACAAAGAAATATCTTTGTCTGAGACAAGCAGAAAAGGTCAGATAAGTTGATGTTAGGTGAAATGAACCCCAAGATAAGTATTCAATTTTTTTTCTTTCTTGCGATTGTTTCTAACATATTTATAAGATGATTTCTTTGTTGATTTGTATATCCCTCCCCCACGGTATAACTCCTGCTTTCATTTTATTTGATGTTGGTATAATTTGTGGAGGGGAAGGGAAAAAACAAATTGTTTAAATAGGGAAACAGGTGGACCCATTGCAACAATGAGATGTACAAGTCATTATGTTAAAAATCGAACTTTACAACTTTGGCCAGGAGAGGGGGGGTGGGGGATTGGGGAATCAGAGTGTTGGGAGATGGGAAAGGGAAACAAAGGAGGAGGCAACAGTGCTTGATAAGAAATGTACTCATTATCTTGCCCATGTAATTGTAACCCCTCTGTACAGTATTTTCACAATAAACAAAGAAATATCTTATAAATATGTTAGAAACAATAGCAAGAAAGAAAAACAATTTGAGTCCTTATCTTGCGATTCATTTTGCCTAACATCAACTTGTCTGACTGTTTCTGCTTGTCTCAGACATATACTAGTTATTGCAAATAAGGGAAACCATGGGACCTATGTTTCTTTGGGCCTGGCTTACTTCACTTAATATAATTTTTTCCAAGTCTTTCCACTTCCTAACATAGAGTTCCATTGTGTATATACTCCACATAGGGCTTCCCTATGACCCAGCAATCCCACTTTGGGGCATTTACCCGAATGATCACAAACAAGACCATATTAAAGCTACCAGCACAACTATGTTTATTGCATTATTTACCATAGCTAAGATATGAAACCAACCCAGATGCCCCTCAGTAGATGAATGGATCAAGAAAATGTGGTATATATACATAATGGTGTAGAAATCTTATCAGTGATCTCTGCTTGGAAAGAATTTGGCACTGTTTTAAATAAAACACTGATGAAAACCTTACCACATGCTATTCTATAAGCCCTATGCAGATCAGTTCATTTTCAAAGTCACTAGGGAATCCTGTCAATATTCAGAATTTACAAATGAGGGAAAGGAAGCACTCATGAATTAGCTGACTTACCTAAGGTCACACCTCATGTGGTGATAACAATATTCGAACCCAGACACTTAAACACTAGAGTTATGCTTCTGGGGTAAGCCTTATACACATTCTCAGTCAATTCTTTCTTGTTGTTCATGATATTAGAGTTTGAACTCAGGGGCTTGTGTTTGCTAAGCAGGTTCTCTACTACTTGAGCTACTCTTTCATCCCTTTTTCCTTTTGTTACTATATTTGTTTTTAGGAAGCTCTTACATTTATGACTAGATTGTCTTAAACAGCTATCTTAAGCCTGCTTAGCTGGTATGGCCAACACGCAACACTAGCCACTATACTAAGTCCAACCAATTCTTTAGTCTTGTACCTTGATAATACCATAAGGACCCCACGCTTCCTTAAAATTTCCTGGAATTATTCTTCTAATCAGAGAACTATAGCTCTTCTTTCCAAAAGAATAAAAGTCAGACTGGCATGCAGCCTTCAAGACTTCCAAATATGTTCTGGACCCTTTCAAATCCCTTCACATGATTCTTAAAGTTTGCTCAGTAAGCTCTACCCTTGAGCACCTATGTACATTTATTCATACATTTTATTTTGTTCCTCTTCTGGGAGGACCTTGGTGTGTCTCTCTACTCACTCAGAACTTATCTAACCAGCTTATCTGAGGTTATTCTCTCCCCCTTTTTTTTGCAATTCTCCATATATAAAATATCTATAGTCCTTGCCAGTGCTCAGCAATACTATCATTACCATCTCATTCACAATGTTGACGTGTGTGTGTGTGTGTGTGTGTGTGTGTGTGTGTGTGTGTGTGTGTGTGTGGTCCACTCAACTAGAATAATCGTTCATGGAGGAGGTGTATCATGCTTTATATTGTCTATGTCATTGTTCCTAACTCATTTATTGTGGGATCAATATTGTGATTAGTCTCCAATAATTTCCATTATTGCCCATCGTTGTATCCTTATATTTTTCACTCTTTATGAATGCTTCTTGAGAGTTTGAATTGCATAAGTCCCCAATTACAGAGTTGGATGTGATAACTTTACAAAAGGTTACCTTCTAGCCAGTACCAAATTTGCATCATTCTGAAAGGTCAGTATCAATGTGAAAAAAAAAGAATTTCATTTCAGTAATAGACTTCTGAGAGATTATTTCATTCTAAGCATTCTGTTCCACAAAAAAGCAATGTTTTAATTTCTTAATAGTTTATTTGGTTACATAAGCCAAGAAATGAAAGGCCATTAAACTTATTTCACCTTTAAAATAATCGTATCTGTCATTTACATAAATAAATACATTACTGAAATTGTGGTCTATACTATCCCAAGTAGATAAGAATTGAATATTCAATTTTTAATGGCCAGTTGTTACTTAGAATCTATGTAAAGTTTATTTGGTGTGTACCTGAGAAAATGTTATTGATACTCTTAGATGGCTTGTCTACACTTCTACCAAAGTCCAGAAAATGGACTGATGATTGATTACTCAGTTATTTCACCTCTGATTTGGAGAACTTCAATTTTTTGCCTTCTACCCTCCTCTGGCTAAAGGCAACCACTTTGGTCTCATTCCCTCTCATGCAAGTTGGAAGGTCTCCAAGTATAAAATGGTACAACATATGTAGCCCGAAAGCAGGACAGGCATAAGAAACACCATAAGGATACATGAAAGCAAACGTCAAGCTGTAGAACGCTGGGAAACAATCACAGGCAATGCACCAACTTGGCAAGAAACAATTGGAGAATGAGGTGGCTCTTCCTGAGCAAAAGCATCCTCTGGCAGAAAGGCAAAGAAGACCATAAAGACAGAAATATTGTACTCAGCACTTAATGCTGTTAGCCAGAAGTGATCTACACAAGTGCTCACATGAGCAATGCTTCCTTTTCATCTGTATTCACCTGCCTGGGAATACTGTCCCAACAATACTGCTCCTTGGGCTACAACTACATTATCCACACATGCTAAACAAAAATCTAGCCTTCCTTGCCAATCCTTCTCCCTGACAATTTTATATTTACTCTTTCAGAAAGAATTTTAAAGTTTTGCCTTCAACAAAGCCTTCCCTAACTATCTCAGGAAGAATTAACCAGTCTCCTTTCTGTATCTATCAGTATTTTGTGGCATTTAATTATGACATTATATTTATTTACTTGTAGGCTTATCTTTTAGTGTATACTGTAAGTTCTTCACAGCAAAGATTATGCCATTTTTATTCATTGTTATATCCTGACTGTTAGTTTGACCTCCATCTTTCATTTAATAAATATTTTATCAGATACCTTCCATGTGCATTGTTCTAAACAGATAAGAAACTGCAACAAACAGACACATATTCTTCCAGTGCAGAACATAAACATGAAAAATAAGAAAGATACTGTTGATGTTGTACTAAGGGAGATGATAAAGAGAAAAATAAAGCAAAACAAGAGATAAAGAATCTTAGAGGAAGGTTATAATCTTAAACAGTGATGTTAGACTGGCATCATAGAGAATGTTAAAATTCTGAGTAGATATAGAAAGGGGGCATAAAAATATCAGAAAAAAAGAATGCAAAGAAAAGCATAAGTGCTCATTTCGGCAGCACATATACTAAAATTAGAACAATACAGATAAGATTAGCATGACCCCTGTGCAAGGATGACATGCAAATTCATGAAGCATTCGATATTTTTTAAAGTACAGCTGTGGCTCAAGTGGTAGAGTACCCCTTGAGCAAAATGCTGAAGGAAAGTGCCCAGGCCCTGTGTTCAAGCTCTATTACCAGTACAGCAACAAAACAAAACTAAAAAAGAAACAAAAACCAGAAAGCAACATTAATAGAAGTTAAGTTTTGCTAAAGGGCAATTCATTGTAGAGATATAAACAAGGTAATGTCACTTAATTAACTAGTGATACAAGAATGGGTGTTTTTTTTAATTCCTTGGTTATTTATCATACTTTGAATATTTTTACCTTTTAATATATGACCAAAAAGGGACTTAAAAATAACTATAAAAAATAAACAATAAAAAAGAAAAGCATAAATACAAAGTTCTAGGAGCAAGAAAGTATTTGAGAGCACTATCTGTCTACAAATAGTTCTCAACACATGACTAATAATATATAATGATTTAGACTCAAGGGATTCTGACATTTTTTTTCTGATTATTGAAGGTCATGTGATTCCAAACATTCAATGTTTATCAACTCTGTATAGTCCAAATTGTGAATTGTGCTGGTAAATGTTATAATTTCTGCCAGGGCAACAATTTTTGTTCATAAACAGAAGAATGCTTTTTAGCTTACATCTGAACCAGAAGGGAAGCTGTAGTTTATCTTCTCAAGCAGATCTCCCTCTGGATGTGTTGCTAACATTGTTTCCAAAGTTTTTTCTTGGCTGATGAGCATTTTCCTCCTTCCTGATTCATAAAGGACTGCCCTTCCTCTCTCCAATTGCACACCTTCTTGGACCCTCATTTTCATGTCTTATTCTCACCTAATCCCACCAGTCGATGGACCACCGGTCTCTTAACCACCAGGATTTGGCCAGGTGAGGCATGAACCTTAGGACTTTGTACAAGATCATCAATGAGGTTGGCACAGAAAACAATGAGCCTCCTATTCATATTTACACTGGCTTTCTGGCACTGTGCTTTTTGTTTCCTATAGTTGTATATATGGGAAGAGAATATATAAAACTATGCTACTTTAATGTGTACACGTATATTACTTTTACTGGACTATGTCGATAATGTGCTAGTATATGATTACTAAATTGTTAATATACTGCATTTATCTTATTTAGGTAGTTTCTGAGATAAGAATCTCACTATGCTATCTAAGTTGGCCTGGAACTTGAAATTCGTCTGTTTCAGCATCCTGAATGACTAGGATGAAAGTACGCACCGCCACACTTTGTTTATACAATATTTACAATATGATAAATATAGTAATTCTATATACATACAATCTATTTAAACAAATATGCAGTTTTAGTATAAATGCATCTCAAAAGGATGTTAGAAGATGATTATGACAAAATCATTTTGGAGACCACTGGTGCAGTAATGTGACATTTAAGAATTTATTTCATAATAAGCAATTAAAAGTGCAAAGTATAAAGAAGTAAATTGCATAAAGGTAACAACTGTTGTTTTCATTATTGAATTTTAACATAGACTATTGAAGGGTGGTTAGAAGAGAAAAAATGTGCTTCTCAACTTGCAGGAAAATGTTTCCTCCAAAGATATAGAATAATTGTAATTATCCAGTTAAGAAAGAGAAGCAAACTGGATACCAGTGGCTCATGCTTGTAATTGTAGCAGCTCAGGAGGCTGAGATCTGAGGATTGCAGTTCGAAGCCAGCATGGGCAGGAAAGTCTATAAGACTCTTCTCTCCTATTAATCACAGAAAAAGCCAGAAGTGGTAGTGTAGCTCAAGTGGTAGAGTGCTGGCCTTGAGCTAAAAGAAGCTCAGCAACAGCACCAGGACAGGCAAAAAAAAAAAAAAAAAGAGCAGTAGTTGTGTGCATTTCTCACCTGGTTAGCTTAATTCTCTTGGGACTCCATGAGTAAGGGTCTAAAGTCTTTAAAAGGGGCTGGGAAGGTGGCGCAGTGATAGAGTGCTTGCTTTGCATGCATGAGTCCCTGGGTTTCAATTCCGCAGCACCACATAAGCAGAAAAAAAAGCCGGAAGTGGCACTGTGGCTGAAGTGGTAGAGTGCTAGCCTTGAGCTGAAGAGCTGAGGGACAGCACCCAGGCCCAGAGTTCAGGCCCCATGACCGGACCCATAAAGTCTTTAAAAAACAATGTAAAGTAGATTTTTATTTGATGGGAAAATTCAAATAAAAGAAGAAATTATAAATATTAAGAAAAGTAAGTAAGTCATGGTGCCTATTATTACTAGGGAGAAGGAAGCAAGAAAAAAAATTGCATCTCAGCACTCTAGTGAGATATCCATGAAACTCCAATTGTCAGAGACCAACAATGAAAATACGTAACTGAAAGACCTGGCAATTGTTTCCTTTTACAGATCTGTTCAGAAAATTAGAGAAAACGTTGAAATAAAAACATACTGGAATCAGGCACTGGTGGTCCATGCCACTAATTAGCTTCTCAGGAGACTGAGAGCTGGGGATAAGGGTTCTAAGCCAGCCCCAGCAGGAAAGTCCATGAAATTCTTATTTCTAATTAGCCACCTGAAAAGTGGAAGTGGACCTGTGACTCAAAGTGACAGAGCCCTAGCTTTGAGCACAAAAGCTCAGGGACAGTTCTCAGGACCTGAGTTCAAGCCTTATGACCAACAAAGAAAGAAAGACAGAAAGAGAGAAAGAGAGAGAGAGAGAAAGAAAGAGAGAAAGAAAGAAAGAAAGAAAGAAAGAAAGAAAGAAAGAAAGAAAGAAAGAAAGAAAGAAAGAAAGGAAGGAAGGAAGGAAGGAAGGAAGGAAGGGAGGGAGGGAGGGAGGGAGGGAGGGAGGAAGGAAGGGAAAGAAAAGAAAGAAAGAAAGAAAGAAAAAAGAAAGAAAGGAAAGAAGGAAGGAAGGAAGAAAGGAAGGAAGGGAAAGAAAAAAGAAAGAAAGAAAGAAAGAAAGAAAGAAAAGAAAGAAAGAAAGGGAAAAGAAAAAGAAAAAACAGAAAATATGCTGATGAGACTATACTATTAAATATAATATTAAATTGTGTGTGTGTGTGTGTGTGTGTGTGTGTCAAGAGAGAGAGAGAAACAGTCAAATAGAGAGATAGAGGGAGAGAAATTAAATGGAGATAAGAGACTCACAGACTTTCCTGATTGGGCTTGTTTCAAACCTGAGCCTCAAGGTCTCAGTCTCCTGAGTAGCTAAGATAACGTTTTCTTAAATTGAAACCAAATGAGAGTTCCAGCCTTAGTGAATGAGATTAAGTTGTATCTACACAACTTTTGGTTGCAGCCAAGAATCTATCTTGTAGGTGCATCTTGGGACACTTAGAAAACAATCTAACAGCCAGATAGATGTCTTTAGAAACTAATCTCAGCAAAACATAGTTGAGAAGGAAAACATCTGCAAAGGGCTGGGAGGTCTTTGGATGATAAACTGCTGCCTGAATACTTCTGTACATGGCCAAGCTTCTATTCTAGAAATGTTCAAAAGCTCTATTCTTAACAGAAGGATGCGGATAATGCTCAATTACCATATGAAATAGAAATGTGGATCATCTTAGAAAATCTTCTATGTGGTATGTCTGAGTTCTTTGGCTGTCCTCAGTTCCTGGAGTTGTTTACACTCTGCCTTGATACTGAGTGAATTAGTCCACACACCACTCATCACCTCCCCACCCCCACCTTCCCTCAGCTGTTTTCCCGGTCCTCTGATGCACACTGACACCCTGGTAGAGGTTTCCAGCTTGCCCTGGTGTTTTTCCTCTCTCCTGCAGCTGTCATTCCTTCTCAGTTTATCATCATCATTGATAAAGCCTAGAGGTAACTTGTCTGCTATAAATACTTATCTGATAAAGAAGGAAAAAGCCTTTTGGAACATGACTAGGTGACCTGTCTTGTCCCATATTTGCCTAGGGAAATGTGAGAATCTCTAAGCTCTAGCACAGGGATTGCTGCTCATTCTGAAGCACCATTAAAATGATTATCAAAGCTTTAAATTCAGCAATGAAACACATGAGATTCTCTTAATGACAAGGTCAATTTAATTGGGTGCCTTTCCTAAGTAAAATATTGCTTACAACTTGCATCCTCCAATGTAATTTAACAGAAAAAAAATTGGAATTTCTCAAAGGCTATTGAACTTGAATCCTACATATCTCTTTTCTAATAAAGGTTGCAAGAAAACATAACAAGTCAACTTATTTAAATCAAACATATTTAAGTCAGTCCTGTGTTAATAGGTATATTTAATGCCTACCATTCTTAGCCCAGTATTTTAAGAAATTTGCATAAATTTATGAATCTAATTTCTGATTGTCATTTTTTGTAAGGTACATACTCATCTATTTCAGTCACTTCTTAGGTCCTTGCTGAGACAGAGTCACAGACAATTTCAGTCTTACGATCATGTTTACTGATAAAATTGTTCATAGGTTGACAAATTCTCAGCCCAATGTACTTAATGTTAGTTTACAAATTCATAATACATTTACAGCTTGACCTAATTATTTTTCCAATATTTCCTGGGATAGATATTTTTAACCGCCTAATATAGAGTCAGATGATCATATATACTTTTGCCGAAAATGATAAATACGTGTGGCATAGCAGAAGTTCTCCGTCTTTGACCTCAGGGAAGCTGAATTAAATAACACTTGGCACCAAGCTTTGAACGTGTCTAATCATTATGGTAGGCCCTGTGCCAATGCTGTTGATGTGCAATCCTCAGTATGCAGCAGTAAGGAACAAGGATGGCAAGCATCCCATTGAAGAATTAATTAGCAGACCTCCTGGACTCATCAGGATGGTAAATAATTATCCTCTGACAAACTTAGTCACACATTAGAAGAAATTGCAGTAGGAATTGATGTCAGTGGCCACCATTCATTATTTAAAAGATGCTAATGGCTAGATTTTTTTCCCATAGGCTTGAATGGTACTCTCAGTCTATGGGATGGCCATGGATAATACACTTTCCTGCCTCAAGGTCTCACTTGTGCCCTCCCTTACCTTCAAACTCTATGCAAATTCATGGGTCACCTTCTTCTTTCCCAAATCCTAGTAATGTATTTGTTTTCCATTGATTCAAGACACAGCGTCATCTCCTTTATCCTTTATCTCCATCATTGTCAAGAGATCTGTCAGGTGGTGTTAGTTAGGAAGGTGTCTTCATTTCTGACATGGTGGAGTCCATGCAAGTATGTGTTGTCCTTATAATCTAGATACAGATCTCCACACTTTCTTTGGCTATTATCCCCATTTAAGTCATCCTATTGTTACTGGTGCTTTCTTCAGAGTATAGATTCCAAAGAGTAATGACACCCAAGATGGTGGTAATCACATCCAGGTAACATGATCCATGAGTCAGGAATAGTAAGTAGCTCTGTGTTCTTTATTTTTAGATGACTAAGGATTCCAAGTGCTACAGAGGAAACATATGAGTGGATACAGTTTTAATATAAAGCACAGTAAAATTTGTCTCAACCTTTCACCCATGGGAAAAGGAAAATCAGTTGCTTAGTAAAGGTGGTCTTTAATAAAAGGTCAGATAAAATTGTTCTGGAGACCTGGGAGGTTTTAAGTACCTGCTTTATCAGGAAGCTACTTAGAGGAGGTAGGTCCTTTGTGAAGGTGTCACTTTGCTGCTACATATAAATGAGGTGACCCCCCCCCAGTCACCTCTTCTGCTTTCCCTCAGCTTCACTTCCTTACAGGCCATATCCCGCTAATACACAAAGGCTGCAAGATGATAGATAGATAGATAGATAGATAGATAGATAGATAGATAGATAGATAGATAGATAGATAGATAGATAGATAGATATAGATATAGATATAGATCAACTTGGTAATTAATTGATTACAAAATGTCAAACTGATTCTTCTCAAATGGAAATGGTGTGTTTCATATACACACCATTCATCTCATGTAGTATTGCATAGATTTCAGATCATGAGCTGCTCTGGAGGAACAAGAAACATTTAAATTATATATCAGATGTAAGCAGTGCCCTTACTGGTTAAAAATTCTGAACTGTTATGTGTTGGTAGTTTTCTGAAAGTTTTGAGAAAATGTTGGGTTAGAATGTCTACAAAAATTCTACTACTATACTACTACTATACTGTACTATACTATTCTACTACTATCTATAAATTCTACCACTATAAAAAACTATGAAAACTCTACTAGTACAGGAAGCTGATGATTCTTTGTCAAATAGTTTTCTCTAGTAGATTGTATTTTAAAGACAAGATATTTGATCCTTATGAAAACACTAAAAGTGATATCATCCAAAAAAGAACAGATTTTTTTAAATGGCTTTACCCTCTTTTCAATGACATGCTCTTTCTGGAAAGTTGAGAAGGGAACTAACAGAAAGGATCTTGTTGATGAGACAGCAGTTGGATGATCGAGAGGTGCTATATAAAGAATGCCTTCTTTGACTAAGAGGTTGAATGAAAGATGTGGACAGGCTTTTCAAACAACAAATCAGACAATTCCATGAACTCTCAATAGGACACACAAAAAACATAACTTCTGGAATAAAGGCAAAAGAAGAATGAAACAATACCATATGTGTAAAAGAAAATAAGCAGTCTGAGATATATGAAACAATTCTACTTTTAGTTTATTTTCCTCCGTCTTCTCACTTTTAGACCCACTGCATTAAGAAGACCACTAACTCTTGGCCCTTCACAAGAACTCATGATGAATGAGCCCATGCTATCTTGGAAATCGTATAATGATATACACATGTTGGTATTAAGAGAACCTTTCCTCAATTGTTGTTAGAAATAATATTCTGAAAAATGCAAACTCAGTTTATGAATCAATAAAATGAGTTTTCCTTATGGATTAAAGACATGTTTAACTTTTACTTACATATTAACATTTCTTACCCAATGGTGTATTGTGGTGTGCTTTTGGAAATGAAAACAGGTACTATAAGCTCTAATGATTCTTCCAAAATTAAAGTCTTTTGTCAACCATTTTAAAGCTATTTTATTTCCTCAGTGGAGATACAGAGTGCAAAAGCACCATCTTGTGGCTAAAAAGAAAAAGTCCTTTAACACTAGCCTGAGTCATAAATAACAGGATTTCACACATACTTTTTATGAAATATTTGTCAAGTTTAATTTTAAGCACTTGGTATCTTTCTTTAAGACAGATGGCTAACTGACTTAATACAATTTGAGTTTGGATGTATCTATAATACATTTTTGAATTCCAGATATAAAGCCTACTACATAAGAATCAGATAAGACTGAATTCCTTAAGAAAATTTGAAATGAAAATAATATTTAGTTTAACAAATAGAAACATTGCCTATTAATCACTTTAAATTAGGAATGCATTCAGCTATTTGTCCAAGAAGAAGTAGCAATTTTATCATATATCTCATATAAATTAAATTAGGAAATTGCTATTTAAATTTGGCAACTACATTCTACATGTACAAGGAGAGAAATGAAGTAAGAAGTATTTAAGTAGTAACAAATGTGGTGACAGAATTGAAAAATAGAAATATAGGTTTTGTAAACATAGCACTTACCTTCTCTCTCTTTATTTATTTATTTATTTTGGTCGGTAGTGGGGCTTGAACTCTGCCACTGTCCCTCAGCTCTTCAGCTCAAAGTAAGCACTCTACCACTTGAGCCACACAGCTACTTCCGGTTTTCTAGTAGTTAATTGGAGATAAGAGTCTCACAGACTTTCCTGTCCAGGCTGGTTTGGTACCTCAATCCTCAGGTATCAGCCTCCTGATTAGCTAGAACTTGAGACTGAGGTAAAAGAAAGTTCCAAAACTGAAAGGACAGAAGGAAACAAAATGGAAGATAAAGTGAGCAAAACATCCAAGAACTGTCAAAACTGAGTTGTAACACAAGCATAATAATGGAAGAAAAGTAGGAGCATAATGAAGGAAACAAAGTAGTATTTTCAGCAATGATGACAGTGAATTTCTCTCAGCTCAATGTCAAATACCAAATGAAATTAGAGATCAAGAAATGCCAGCAAACACCAAAAAGGATTGAAAAGTAAACTATGATTTAAAACTAATACTATGAACATTATATTCAATCTTCAGAATTTTAACAACAACAACAACAAAAATCTAGAAAGAAGCCAGAGAAGGATTAATGCCTTAATATATTGGACCAAAGACAAGAATTATATCTTTTCAGATACCAGGGACGTTAAAAAACAAAACAAGGGTTCAGTTATTGATAAAATAAATAAGCTCTATCAAGCTAGAATATTGTACATTGTGGAATTACCTAGAAGAAACAAAATAATTTCTCAGACAAACAAAAACTTGAGGGAGGGTTAGGGATGTGGCTCAGTGGATTAGCATTTCTTCTCATGCAGGAGACCCTGGGGATTCATCTCCCCTACCACATGTAACAGAAAAGAAGTACTGGTGATCCCAGAATCAGTGGCTCAGATCTATAATCCTAGATACTCAGGATACTGAGATCTGCTTCAGAGCCAGGCCAGATGGATAAAGATGAGAGACTGATCTCTGATTAGCAGGAAGTGGAGGTAAGGTTCAATGGTAGAGTCAACTTAGAGCAAAAAAAAAAAAACAAGCAAGAGCTAAGGCTCTGAGTACAAGCTCCAGAACCAGCAAGAAATAAAAGCATTGTAAATGAATAAGAGAAAGTAAAACACCCTTTCTTCCCTTTTTAAATTTCAGTTTTATTGTAATGTTCAAAAGGGTTACAGTTACGTAAGTCAGGTAATGGGTGCATTTCTTTTTCAACAATATGAGCCCCTCCCTCATTCCTCCCACTTTTTTTCCTCCCAACCTCCCTCCCCCAAGTTGTATAGTTCATTTCCAACATAATGTGTAGCAAATATCATTGCTAAATTGGTTCACCCTTATCCCACTGTTTCTGTTCTTCTTCTCCTCCTTAAATCGGACAAACTTACACACAAGACAAAAGATACAGATATCAAAAACAGTAACAAAAGGAAATAAGCCAAAGGGGAAAAAAAGAAAATAAAAATAACTGCAAATAATACAGTAAAAACCTGTTTTTTTCATTTCTTGGAGTTGATTTGAATAAACATAATTTTACATGGTCATATGCACATAAATATTGAGCCATTGGGTTCCTCTCCTAAGAATATCCTCCTTTGGTCTCTCTATGTGAATATTTAGTGCTGTTTAATTAATCATGTCCAAGTGTAATTATTTGTCTTTTACCAACTACCCATTGGATTTACTTGTAGATCTATAGACATATTCTCGTTATTATAAATGAGGGGAGCCATGCAACTGATGTTTCTTTGGGCCTGGCTTACTTCACTTAAGATAATTTTTTCCAAGTCTTTCCACTTCCTTGTAAATGAAGAGATGCCATTCTTTCTGATCTCCCACACTTTATTCTTAACAAATATAATTGATAATAGTTTAGTCATAGTAATAATGATGCTCACAGATCTGTATGTTCTTACTGTGCTCATGCAGCTGATGTGTCAGCACGAGGAATGATCACAAGAGTTTAGGGAGAGTAACAGGAAAATTAGAAACACTTTGTCACTACAGGGCACTTGCAAAGTCAACCAAACAATGTTATTTCAAAGTGGACATAGGTTTATCATAAATGAAAAGCATTGATGTGAGAAACATTTTCAAAAAAGTAAAAGTAAATGACAAAGATGGTATGCCAAAACAGGAGAGCAAATTTGAAATTAGGAAATGGAAACATTTATAAAGCAAAAATAAGAACAAACAATATAGGAAAGAAACAGAAAGCTGTAATAAATATGGTCCGTATAAATCCAACTATATTACTAGTGCTTTAAACAGCAATAGTCCAAACAAAACCAAAAGGCATCAGTGTCAGTGCAACTGAAAATAATACCCAAGATCTAACTGTATACTGTTCATAAGAGACTCAGCATAACTAAAACAATACATTAAAGGTAAAGGTATGAAAGCTACATACATGTTAGTAGTAGTCAGAAGAAACAATGAGTATCTATATTGATTTTAAACAAAGCAGACTTGAGCAAGGAAATCTATCAGCCATAAAACAACGCATTGATAATTATAAATAGAGACTTGTCCATTTGAAAAATGATAAAATGTTTAAATTTACAAGACTAACAATCTTTAGTGTGTATATGCCTAACAAGAGAACATCAAGGAATTGCAAAAATAAATATGTTAATCTACTATTATTTTATCAAATTAGTACTGCAAGGAGAAATAGATTAATCTACTCTTATTTTATAGTTTGAAATGTTAACACCCTCTACAACAAATGGCCAACTCCAACAAGCAGCAAATCACTTAAGATCACAATTGAATTCACCATCACAAATTAACTGAATATAACTGAAGATTTGTCTTCTACATGTTCCTAGTTCCTAATTTTAAATTTTTACTCCTGTTTTGGCATAGAAACTTTGTTATTTATTTTTACTTTTTTGAAAATGCTTTTCATGTAAATGCTTTGCATGTATAATAAACCCATGTCCTCTTTGAAATAACATTGTTTGGTTGACTTTGCAAGTGTCCTGTAGTTCATATAACTAGCACCCATAATTTGTTTCATCCTAAAACAGATTTACATATTATTCTTTAAAACACATGGAATAGTAATCAAAGTAGATTATGTAAGTGTATATGATACATACATGACATATTTTTAAAATATATCTTAACTTTTTAATAAATATGACTCATACAAAGATTGTTTTCAGATTATAGTGGAATTAAAGTAGAAGAAAATCACAAAAGACAGCTAGAAAATCACTATACAACTGGAGCTCCAACAACACACTTCTAAATAACACCTGAGTCAAAGAAGAAATCTCAAGAGAGTTAAATGAAAACAAAGCAATAAACATCAGGATCTGTGATTATCTTTGCTTAGCATAAATTTATGCCATTAAATACATATATTAGAAAAAAGACCCAAAGCCATCTAATCTTCTACTTTAAGAACAGAACTAAGAAAATCCACATTAAGCAGAAGACAATAAATAAATAAAAGTTTATAAAATTGAAATCAAGAAATGAGAAAAATTAACAAAATCAAAATCTGGTCCTTTGGAAAGATTAATGAACTCAGATTCTATTCAAGCTAGCTCAGGAATTAAAAAAAGAATGGAGAAGATTTGCATAGTATAAGAAATGTCAGAAAAGATATCATTATGGATCTATGGACATTATAAACATAATGAAGTGATATTATCAACAACTTTATGCTCTCATTTTTAATAACCTAACTAGAATTAATCAATCCTTAGAAATACACCATCTATAAAACACATATAAAGAGTGAATTATCTGGATATGCCCATATTTATTCAAAACAGTTAAATCAATATTGAATAATATTGATGAGCTCTTTCAAGTACTTAAGGAAGTAACTTTAGTAGTTCTCTAAAATCTCTTGTAGAAGTACATTAAGTCTCCTCCATCTGTGGATTTTACGTGGGTAGAGGCAATAAACTAGAGATCAAAAATATTCAGAAATAAAATCTTGTCTTTACTGGACATAAACAATATCTTCTTTCCCTACATAATATGTATTACAGCTATTTATATGCCATTTATAAATTGTTTTAAATATTATAAGTAATCTAGAGAATCTTTAAAGCATACAGAAGGGAACTAAATGTTTTGGCAAATATCTGTAATTCCAGAATATAAAGACAGAGGAAGGATAGTATTGGAAGCAAACCAAAGAAAGGAGAATCATGAGTTCAAGGACATTAACATCATACTTTATAGTGAGAAACTAAAAAGATTCCTGCTAAAATCAAGAAAAAAGTAGAGATGCTTTCCTTATATAACACCATACAGGAAATTCTGGCCAATTTAACAGGGTGAAAAAAAAGATATAAATGACATACAAAGTGACAAGGAAGAAACTGCTTTTGAGGGTAAATGTGGAAAATCAAAATAAGGTTAATGTGTCAAAGTCAATCACTATTCTACATACCAACAATGAAAAAGTGGAATTTGAAAGAAACAGATTACTATTCATGATTATCCCTAAAAAATAAGCATTTGCTATAAATCTAACATAATCTGTACAATATCTCTGTAGGATTATAAAACACACACAAAAAACAAATTAGATAAATGGAGAGAGATTGCACATTTCTGGAATAAAAGAACAGAATGCTATCACATATCCCTTCATTCCTATTTGATCTACTAATTCAATACAATCCCAGCCAAAATTGCTGCAAGTTATTGTGTAAATATTGAAATAATAATTCTCAAATTTATAGAGAGAGACAAAGGCCCAGAAAAGCTAACTGTATTGAAGAATATATCTTCATATACAGAACCCAATTTCAGGACTTCCTATAAAGCTACAGTAATCAGGACAGAGTGGAACTGGTGAAAGATAATGACCAATGGATAAATTGACCAATGGAACAGAATAAAGTGCCCCAAACAAACTTTGATTAATAGAATTAACTGAATTTTTATGAAAAAGTAAAGACAATACAGTGGGTAAAAGATGATCTCTTCAACAAGTAATACTAGAACAAGTGGACGTCTAAATGCAAATTATTAATAATAATAATAATAATTTGGCCGGGCACCAGTGACTCATGACAGTAATCCTAGCTATTCAGGAGGCTGAGATCTGAGGATTGCAGTTCAAGGCCAGCCCAGGCAGGAAAGTCTATGGGACTCTCATCTCCAATAAACCACCAGAAAACAGGACGTGAAGCTGTGGCTCAAGTGCTAGCCTTAAGCTGAAGAACTCAGAGACAGGGCCCAGGCCCAGAGTTCAAGCTCCACAACCGAAAAAAAAAATCCAAACACAGATCTTCAACCATTTAGAAAACTTCATTCAAATGGATCATAGACCTAGTAAAATGAATATCTATTTTAAAAAATCCTGAGCAAACCTAGAGCAAACCTGGAGGATCTTGGCTATGGTGATAATTTTAGATATAATACCAAATGTTCAATCCATAAAAGAAATAGCTAGTAAGTTTCACTTCAAGAAAATAGCAAGAGAATGAGAAGGCAAGGCACAGTTCAAAGAATCACAGTTCAAATCCAACCTTGGCAAAAAAAAAGTCCATGAGTTCCATCTCCAATGAGCCAGCAAAAAGCGAAGTGGGAGTGGGAGTTGTGGTTCAAATTGTGCAGCACCAGTGGTAAGCAAGAAAGAAGAGTGAGAGTACATGACTTTGATTCGAGCCCAAGTACTGAAGCCAAAATAAAGAGAACATAGAGAAAGACAGAGAGAGAGAGGAGAGGGAGAGAGAGAATCTCTTAAATTCAGTGATAAGAAGTAATCTACCAAATGGACAAAAATAACTAAATAGATATTTCACCAAATAATATATAGAGGCAAGCAAGTAAGCAATTAAAAAGATGTTGAAAACCACAAATTGTAACAGTACAATGTTTTGCTGCAGTAACAGATGCTCAAGACTTGTAATTAATAAAGAATTAAATTTACAATCTACAGAAATATATGCAGACCAAAAAAAAAAGCCCTCAGCATCACTAATCACCAGGAAAATGCAAATCAAAATCACAATAAGATATCATTCTATTCCACTTAGAATGGCAATTACCAAAAAACTAACTATAATAATTGTTGGTAAGAAAATGAAGAAAAAGGAACCTTTGTACATTGGTGATAGAATTTATGAAAGTTCTTCCCAAAAGTCTGAGAATGGTGGTATATGCCAATAATCTCGGCTCTGGAGGCAGAGATTGGGAAAATCACCAATTGAGGCCAGCTAGAAATAAAATTAGCAAGATTCCACAGCTTGAAATAAAATTAGCAAGATTCCACCTCAAACCTCAAGCTAGATGTTAGGGAAGCAAACCTTTAATCCCAGTCTTGCAGAAATAGGTGGAGAGGCAGGAGGATCACCATTTGAGGTTGGCCCTAGGCAAAAAAAAAAAAAAAAAGATGAGGGATCTGAAAGAGGACCTGCCTATCAAGCATGAAGGCCTTACTTCAAACCTCATTACCACTAAAAAAACAACAAAAATAAACAATAGAATTACAGTGGATCCCGCAATTCTTCTGAAGTGCACATGTGCAAAAGAAAATGTAGTCTGTCACGGAGACATCTTCATTCTCAGGTATGTTGCAATGCTATTCACATTCACCAAGTACTGGAAACAACCCAGTGTTCATCAGCTGAAGGGAAGATACAAATGTAATACACATGTACACTAGACTACATGTACACTACTCAACCATCTAAAAGAAAAGTGAAACCTCATCATTTGTGACAGCACGATTATGACTAGAGATTATTAAACTAAGTGAAATAAGCTAGAAACAGAAAAGCAAAAGCTATGTTATTTCAACTCTGTTATGGAAGCTTAATTTTTACATTAAGAAAGTGGGGAGTAGAGTCATGGTTACCAGAGGTTGGGGAGTACAGAGGTGCAATATAGTGAATTCTACACTATATTTAAATGGGAAAAAGTACACTAGTTCTAGTGATCTTGAACTAAAATTTGGATAGTAGGGTAACTCTAGAGGATGATAATATATGTATTTATATATTCCCACTATAAAGAAGTAATAAAATTTGAGGAGAATGATACGTTTACTGTAATTTGCACCCAATAACATTATACTTACTTCAAAACATGACATGATACTTGAGAAAGATGCACAATGTGACGTTAGTGTTAAATTATCATAAAGTCACATGAAATAACAGTGTGAGCAGAGGGGGAAAAGAGGAAGAGGGAGAAGGAAGAAAAAAATGAGATAAAGTAAAGATAGGAAGGCGGGAAAGGAGAAAGGATGGAAAGAGAAAAAGGAAAGAAGAAAGGAAGAGAAAGAAAAGGCTTTCAAAATTGTATTCTAGAGCTAAGCTGACTTGAAACTTAATTTAGGCTCTATCACTTCCATACCTTGTGATCATGAACTCACTACTACAGTTCTTTAAGCCAGAATGGTCCTAATGTGACTTAACCAACACCTGCTATAGTGCTATGTCGATCATTATACAAGAGAATGAATATAAAACACTTAGCACCATGCTTGGCACATAACAAGCAGTGAATCAGCATTAATTATTGTTGGTAATGGGGCTTGAACTCTGGGTCTGGGAGCTGTCCTTGAACTATTGAGGTCAAGGCAAGCATTCTACCACTTGAGCCACAGCACCACTTCTGGTTTTCTGGTGGTTAATTGAAGATAAGAGTCTCACAGACTTTCCTGCCCTGGCTAACTTTGAACCATGATCCTCAGATCCTCAGATCTCAGCTTCCTGAGATACTCTGGTTCCCAGAGTATAATAATAAATTTTTAAAAACACCCACATGACCCAATCACTTCATTAAGGCTGAGTCTCTTAGTGCTGTTCCACTGATAGCACCGGAACTTTGAAAAAATCCTCTTTCTTAAGGAAGTGCAATTGAAACAATGACAGCAATTACCATTGTTGCTAGACCATCCTGTATACAGCAAGGATGTGTGGATATAGGTTCATCCATTTTAACAAAAGGATAATAACATCTATCAAGCAGTCCTCCACCAGTTTCAGTTCTGAAAAATGTGAAATCTTCCAAAAAGAAAATTTTAAGATTCCTAAGAATATTATATTTTTTAGCTTGACCTTACCTCCAATATTCCATAAAGCTCATTTTTTTCATTGTCACCTCATATGCCAAAGTGAATAGCATGGTCTGAATAAAACTCCTTGTGATTAATCTTGCAGCAAGCTGTTCACCAGAATTCGTAACAAATAACTCCTTCTGTTCACTTGTTAGAGTCGTGATCAACAAAGAGCCAAAATAAAAATGTTGGTGTGTCCATTAAGTTCTTCTATCTGAGAAGAAAAGAAAGATTGGGTCATAGATCTGGTAAAATCCACACTAATGACTTAAAGTAGAAATATGACAAAAAGTGTAGTAGTTAAAAGTCATCTTTCTAATATCATGTTTTATATTTGGTTAGATACTTTAATATCCATGTTAAAGACATATCTCTAAGATGTTCTTTATGACAAAGTCATGAAGAGCCAAGTGCTTTCTCCGCAAAACTGATTGTCAAAAAACAAAAAGACGGAGAGCTGGTGGCTCACACCTGTAGTCCTAGCTACACAGGAGGCTAAGATCTGAGGATCCCAGCTTGAAGGCTGCCTGGGCAGGAAAGTTTATGAGATTCTTATCTCCACTAAACTACAAAAAACAAAAAAACCTGATGTGGAGCTGTGGCTCAAGTAGTAGAGTAGTAACCTTGAACACAAATACTCAGGGACAGTGCCCAGGCCCAGAGTTCAAGCCTCAGGACCAGAAGAAGAAACTTTTTAGTATTAAGTTCTAGTATTAATTCCTGAGGACTGTGAGGAAAGGAACACAGAAAAGAGTCAGGATATTTCCCTTTTTCTCTCTCTCCAACACATGGATGGATGGATATGTCCTCCAGTCATTTGGTCTCCAATTGGCACCAGCTCCAACTAGAAAATGTAACCAACATCAAGGACCCTGCCCATTTCCTTGTTTCTCCAGATCTATGGGGACAGTAGCAGCTTTGTAACACTGTCCACCCTCCAGGCATCACCTTTATGTCACCTGCAAAGCAATTCTCTATATTGAATCCTATGTGTCAAAAAAGATGTTATGTGATTTTGTTCATCTCACTGAACCCCCAGCTGATTAAAAAAAACAAACAAGTGCTGCATGTGCTGACTATATGCTCTACAAGAGCTTAAGGGCCTGATGTATCTCAGGTGCTTGGTGGTGACACAATGAATGTTTTCCTTGTATGAATGTAAAGAACCTTACAATTTCCTGACAAAATGGGCATAACCCCTTTGCCAAACATAGCTCACTGTTCAGGTTTAGATCTTCTGTTGTAGACCGCCATCGTGAAAAGTGTTCCTCTTTTTTTCTGTACTATTATCTAATTTTGTATAGTAAAATTAAACAGATATACAAAAACTCCAACAAAGTATGTGAAATTGCCTTGTAAACATCACCAAGGAAACTCACAGTCTACTCCCAAAGTGCTTCTGTGTGCTTCCGTTCAGGTTCAGTCTCCTCACACCGCAGAAGTCACAAGGGCCTTGACTGTTACAGTAATCACTTAGTTGAGTCTGTTATGGTTATGATCATTTTAAATGGTGAATCTGTAGCTACTACAGGTTTTAGAACACTTAAAATGTTTCCGACTTTTTTTCCTTTCTTCTTGTCTTTCCTTCTTTCTTATTTTGGCAATACTCAGGTTTGAACCCAGCTATCCCATTTGCTAGGCAGGAATCCTTCCTCTGAGCCACAACCGCAGCCTGATTAACTTTAGTTATTTTTGAGATAGCATCTTGCATTGTTTTCTAGGTTGACCTGGACCACAATCCTGCTTTTTATGCTTCCAGAAAATTCCGGAATAACAGGGATAAACCACCATGGCCAGCTATTCTATTGACAATGGTCTCATGAATTTCATGCCTGGCCTGCTATTGAAATGTAATACTCTCAGCTTCATTTTCTTTAGTAGCTAGAAATATAGGTGTGAACTACTGTACCAAGCTTCAGTCTTTTTTAATGTATAGGTTACTCTTCTATAAATATCCTCTATTCAACATATTTGTATTTTGCTGATACTAAGAATATATTTTGCATTTTGAATTGCTTTCAAAATTAACCCTTGATTAACCCTTAGATTCAGAGGCTTAGTCAGATTCAGCTTACTGACTCCACCAAAGCCATTTGTGATGTGTTTTTTAAATGGGAGGTATGTCATTCATTTGTGATGTCAGCAGGCAGTCATGTTCAGTGACCAGTTCCACTGAACCACTGAGGGTGCAACCTGTCAATATGCTATCACTGTCTTATTATTGATTTTTTTCATGAGGATATTACCCTTTTATCTACTCCTTGATTATTTAATGGTATAGTTCCTACAGGAGACACATAATAAACGTTTAAGTTCTCTCCTTTCTTTGATTTCTCTTTTTTTTTTGTCAGTCATTGGGCTGAAACTCAGGGCCTGGGTGCTGTCCCTAAGATCTTTGCTCATGGACAGTGCTCTACCACTTTGAGCCAAGGCACCACTTCCTTCTTTGATTTTTTTAAATGTAAAAATAATAAATTATTCACAAAAGTAATTTCTAAGTATAATGTCACTACAAATTCATATATTTAATATATTTATGGATTTCAACTTACTGCACCTCTTAGTCTTACAGAAATTCAAGTGGTTCTATCTTTGGCCCTCTGGAACTTTTAAACTCTGGAACAGTTTATTTTCAAAGCTTGTTTGCTGCATGTGTATCAGTATTTCCCAGATCATCTTGTGCATTTCTTATGCCACTCTGCATAACCAGTAAATTCTCCAAAAGGCTCAGCTTTCTTCTAATGAGAAACGATAACATCACCATATTTTGGCACTAGGTATTGCTACTAAATTGGTTGTTATTTTCTAGGACTTTTGGTAGAACTACAAAATATGCAGAAAAGGTAAAGATAAAATTAATGACTCACAATTTCATGAGTGATATGTCCCAATGAAATATTAAAATTTGAGATTTCACAGTTTTCACTTAACCTTACCTTACATAATGTCACTGAATTCCATGGGAAAACATATACATCTCCTTACATTTTTATGTATTGATAAGAGTTTTTTATATTTATTGTAAGGGTGATGAAACAGGGCAGGGTTATATTTGCATAAGTAAGGTAATAGGTACATTTCTTTTTAAACATTGTTTAAAAACCCTGTGTTTAACCAAAAATAAGTTTGGATTTAAGAAGTAGAATTGCATGGAGCCATGGGAGATGAGTGCTTCATTTTCTCACTCGTACCCAAATTCCCCAATCTCCTTTCCCCAAGTTGTAAAGTACGTAGTGAGTATCATTGTTGCATGAGCTCATCCTTTGTGCTGCTGTTTCTGGGATTCTGTTTCCTTTTCCACAGATCAGATAAACTTATATACAAGACAAAGGTTACAGAAAAAAAACAGAAAAAAAATGGAAATAACTGCATACAGTACATAAGAACCTTCTTGTTTCCAATTCTTGGAGTTTATTTTGATATGCTTCATTATATATAGTCCTACGCACTTAGCAATTGGGCTATTGTGATCTGCTGCTAAGAATATTGTAGACATATTCTAGTTATTACAAATGAGGGAAACCATGCAACCAACATTTCTTGGGGCCTGTGATAGACTTTGGTATTTGACTTTCCAGTTGCCGACATATAAAACCTTGTCCCATATGTTACTTTCTTGAATATTTTAAATATAAAATTCCACTTTCTTATGAGAATAAATGGCAGCTGTCAAAATATCTGGCAATCTGATAATAACCTGGTTTTCCTTCTCTTATAAAAAGTGCATGCCTTGGGGAGCCTGACTAGCAAAAGGATTTATAATATTTGGATTCAGGTCGTTTAAAAAAAATAGTATTTTCCCTGTGAGGTTTATGTTGTTGGCTATGTTGTGTGTTTTCCAGTGAATAATGGCTGCTTTGGTTTCCTTTCTCAAATCCTCTGACTCTGGTTGTCTCTGTCTCTTTCTCCCTAGCATTCATTTACAGGAGAGATGAGGAATACTTTAGAAACTAGTCTCATGGCAGATGTTGGTCATGAGTTTTGAGCGTTAATACATGCTTGCTCTTGGTGCAGATTCAGGAAGAATCAAAACATTACAACACTCATCTCCCATAACTTCATGCAATTCTACTTATTAAATCCAAACCTTGTTGTTGCTTTATTTTGTTAAACACAGGTTCATTTAAATCAGTAAAATATACCCTGTTTTTTTTAAGTGTATCATTTGGCATGTTATGTATGCGATCATGTAATCATTACAATTTTCTTTTAAAAGTTCTCACAAAATACCTTGCATTTCAACCCCTCTTATAGCAATTAGTCTCTGACAGCCATTATGATAGAAAGTCTCACACAGGGACTTATAGAATACATTTTGGGTCTTTCTGGTTTCATATAACATAATGCATTTGTATTTACCTGTGATGTTGCCTATATCATTTGTGTGTTCCTTTTGGGTGCACAATAGTATTCTTTTTTGTGAATGCACCATACAACTTGTTAATCTACTAACAGATGCACATTGGTTTCGTTCTAGGTTTTGTGAACACTGCAGTATTCACACACAAATATTTGCAGAAATTTGTATTCTCATTTCTCTTAGTTTATCATTTTTTTCTTTTTCTTTCTTTTTTTTGTCTTTGGGGGGGCTTGAACTCTGGGCTTGAGTGCTGTCCCTTCACTCTTCAGCTCAAGGTGAGCACTCTACCGCTTGAGCCACAGCGCCACTACAGGTTTTCTAGTGTTTTGTTTTGTTTTAATTGGAAATAAGAGTCTCATGGATTTTCCTGCCTGGGCTGGCTTTGAACTGTGATCCTCAGATCTCAGCTTCCTGAGTAGCTAGGATTGAAGTTATGAGCCACCAGCGCCCGGCTCATTTTATTTTTCTAGGTAACAATTTCTTGGTTATGTAACGAGTATATATTTAACTTGACAAGAAACTGCTGAACTGTTTTTCAAAATGATCATAACATTTTCACTAGTTCTATATTTCTATTAGTACTCTATAATGCTAATAGATATTTTAATTTTAAGTAAAGACAAGTCAATTGCCACATAATTGTACCTAACTGTGGTTTGAATTTGAATGTTCATAATATTCAGTTCTTTTTGTGTGGTTATTTTGTGTGTGTCTATCATGGGGCTTGAACTCAGGGCTTGGGCACTGTCCCTCAGCTCTTCAGCTCTAGGCTAGTGCTCTATCACTTGAGCCACTTCTGGTTTTCTGGTAGTTTATTGGAGATGAGTCTCACTGACTTCCCTGCTGGGGCTTGCTTTGAACTGCGATCCTCAGATCTCAGCATCCTGCACAGCTAGGATTACAGGCATGAGCCACTGGTACTGGTGCCTGCTTTGTGTGAAATATCATCTTTTGAATTTTTCAGCATTTACTATCCAATTGTAAGATTTTTACTGTGTAAACTAACTATAAGGCCTTTAAATATGTTCTACAAATAACTTAGAATTTTATCTTCCCACGTATCCTTCAAAAACCAAATATTTTAATTTTGAAAAACCTGATTTGATAGTTTTCATTTCATGATTCATGTCTTGTGTGTGTTCATGTATGTGTATGTGTGTTATCATAGAAATCTCTGACAGAAAATGCTATTTGCTCAGAATGGTAGCTCACACCTGTAATCCCAGCTACCAGGAAGGCTGAAGTTAGGAGGGTTGTAATTGAAATCAGCAATAGTAAAGGCAAAAGATCTTACTTTAAAATGAAATTAAAAATAAAATTGGATTGGAATATGGCTCAATCATTAGAATAATTGCTTAGTAAATATGCAGCCCTGAATTTTAACCTCAGTACTATTTTTAAAAATAAATAAAAAGTAGTTAAAAAAAGGTTTTCTCTTTTTCTCGTTTTTTTTTTTTCAGTTTTAGGTCTTACATCTTACGTTTAGGTTTATAATGTATTGCAAGATGATTTCCTCAATGTGGTGTTAGTTAGGTGTTGGGTTTCATTATTTGGCATCTAGATGCCAATTATTTCAATCCCATATGCTAAGAAGATTATTCATTCTCCACTAAATTGCTTTTGTACCCTTATTATCAAAAACAGTTTACTAAATTTGTGTGGTCTATTTTGAGCTCAATTCTGTTCCTTAGCTCAATATGTCTATTCTTAAATCAATACTACCTTTTATTTAGGAAAAGTTTATGGTAAGTTTTGAAACTAAGTAATGTGAGACCACCATATTTTTGTATGTTTCACGTTGTTTGAGGGCAATCTAGATCCTTTAATTCTTATATCAAGTTTGGAATCAGTTCAAATATCTACCTGCAGAGTTTTGTAGTTTAATGAGGAGAAGATTAAAATTTTATCAATACTGAGTCCTTTTGATCCAGGATAATTCTAATGATTTATGATTTCCTTTGTTTTCCGAGATAATATTTCATGATTTGTCAGTATAATTACTTTTATTCCTAAGTATCTTGTTAGGACTGTATCTTATTTCAGTTCTCATATGTTAACTATTGAGTGGAGTCCTGTACTGTCTAATTTGTCTTCAGTGAAAAAGAGATCATGTGCATGATGGTTCTGTAAGGTTATATGGCATAGTTGTGCCATAGCTGTTTCAGTCGGGGTGAGAATGCTCTTTGATGTTCATGCCACAGTAAATCCTTCTATAAACACATTTCTTAGAACATATCTTATAGTTAAGAGGTACATGGCTCTACATGGAAATTTAATTCATTTTTAAATTTTTATTTTATTGTAAAGATGCTATACAGAGGGGTTACAGTTATATGAATAAAGGAATGAGTACATTTCTTGTCAAGAATTTTTATCCCCTTCTTTGTTTTTCTCCTACTATCCCTTCCCTCCCCCATCTCTCTCACTACCTCCCCAAAGTTGTAAAGTTCATTTCCAACACAGCGTCTTGTGACTATCATTGTTGCACTGATTCCTGTGTCCCTGTTTCAGCATTTTGTTATTTCCCTTCTCCTCCCTAAATTAGACAAATGTATATACATGATGCAGGTTATCAAAATCAAGTACAGTGACAGCAGGGGATATACCATAAAGGGAAGAACATACAAAGAAAACAAAAAAGTCACATAGCACATTAAAAACAAGAACAAAGAAAGACTTCTTGTGTCCATATCTTGGGGTTCATTTCATTTAGCATCATCTTATATGGTCATATGTACATAGCTTTTGAGCTTTTCTACTCATCTGATAAAATTACCCTACACATATACTATTATTGCAAATGGGGGAAACCAGGGGACCTATGTTTCTTTGGGTCTGGCTTACTTCACTTAATAAGATTTTTCCCAACAATGGGGTGGTGTCATTCTTTCTGATCGAGGCATAGAATTCCATTATATGCTATATATACACATATATATTTATGTTTACATATATATATATATATATACCATATTTTCTTGATTCATTCATCTACTGAGGGACATCTGGGTTGTTTCCATATCTTGGCTATGGTGAATAATACTGTGATAAAAATAGTTGTGCTGGTAGCTTTAGTATGGTCTTGTTTGTGACCATTTGGGTAAATGCCCAGAAGCAGGATTGCTGAGTCATAGGGGAGCTCCATGGGGAGTCTTCTGAGGAACTTTTATACTTCTTTACCGAGTGGTTGGACAAGTTTACACTCCCACAAACAGTACAGTAGGGTTCCCTTTTGGCCACATCCCTTACAGCATCTGTTGATATTAGATTTCTTGATTTTAGCCATTTTAACTTGGGTGAGGTGGAATCTCAATGTTATTTTGATTTGGGTTTCTTTTATGGCTAGAGAAGTTGAGCATTTCTTCATGTGTCTATTGGTCATTATTATTTCCTCTTCAGAGAAGACTCTATTAAGTCTTTAGCCCGTTCTTTCTTTGCTGTTCTTTCTTTGAGAATGTGTGGTTGGAAGATTTAATTTTTTGGGTTCTGAGTATATTTTAGATATGAGACCCTGATCCGTTGTATGGCTAGTGAAGATCTTACCCCAGTCTGTGGGCTTTCTATTGATCTTACTACCTATGTCCTTTGCCATGCAGAAGCTCTGCCATTTCATGAAATCTCATTTATCCAACCTTTCTTTGATTTGTTGTGTTTTTGAGTCTTTATTAAGAAAACTGCAGCCCCTGTCAAGAAGCCCTAGAGTTTCTCCTATTCCATCCTGTAATGTTTTTAGGTGTCTGCTTTGACTTCCCCGTCTTTGATCCATTTGGAATTGATTCTGGTGCAGGGTGATATAAAAGGATCTAGGTTTAGTTTTCTGGAGGTGTTTAACCGATTTTGCCAGTACCATTTACTGAAGAGGCTGTCTTTATTCCATTCTAATTTTTTAGTTCCCTTATCGCAGCTTAGGTGGCTATAGGTCTGTGGGTTCATTTCTAGGTCTCAGTTCTACTCCATTGGTTCTCGTCTGTTCTTTTGCCAGTACCAGGCAGTTTTGATTACTATGGCTTTGTAGTAGAGTTTGAAATTTGGTATTGATATTCCTCCAGCACTGTTCTTTCTGCTAAGGATTATTTTTGCAATTCAGGCTCTTTTATTGTTCCATATGAATTTTTGGATTGCTTCTTCTATTTCATTAAAGAATGAGGTTGGGATATTGAGAGATATCATATTGAGTTTGTACACAGCCTTTGGCAGTATTGTAATTTTCACATTGTTAATCCTTCCAATCCAGGAGTATGGGAGGTTTATCCACTTCCTTAGTTTTGGTTTAATTTCCTTTTTCAGGTTTTTAAAGTTTTCATCATAGAGGTCCTTCACTTCTTTAGTTAACTCCTAGGTATTTTAATTTTTGTGGGGCTATTATAAAAAGAGTTGCATTCCTGATGTCAGCGGCGCTCTTATTATTGGCATACAGAAAAGCCACTGATTTTTTTTTGGGGGGGTCCGGTCATGGGGCCTGAACTCTGGGCCTGGGCACTGTCCCTCAGCTCTTCAGCTCAAGGCTAGCACTCTACCACTTGAGCCACAGTGCCACTTCTGACTTTTTTCTTTTTTGCTTATGTGGTGCTGCGGAATCGAACCCAGGGCCTCATGCATGCAAGGCAAGCGCTCTACCACTGAACCACCTTCCCATCCCCCAAAGTCATTGATTTTTGAGGGTTAATTTTATAACCTATTACTTTTCCAGGTTTGGATCAGCTCGAATAACTTGGGAGTGGAGTCCCTGACTTCTTTAACTATAAGATCATATCACCTGCAAAGAGGGAGAGTTTTACTTCATCTTTCCCTGTTTGGATCCCCTTTATATTTGCATCTTGTATTATTGCTCTAATTAGGCATTCTAACATTAAATTGAAGAGGAATGGAGAGAATGGACATCCTTGTCTCATTCCTGAATTTAGATGAAATAGCTCTAGCTTTTCACCATTTAATAAACTGCTCGCTATAGGCTTGTCATACACAGCCTTTATTATATTGAAGAATGCTCCATGGATTCCTAGTTTTTCCAGAGCTTTCATTGTAAAGCAGGTTGGATCTTGTCACATGCTTTTTTTGCATCTATTGAAATAATATTATGGTTCTCATACTTGTATGTTGACATTTTTATCCTTTTCTAAAATCCTTGAGACAATGTTATATTTATTTCTTTTTTATTCTTTTAACATAGTAAAATGCATTATATGCTATTAAATTGCTTATTCAAATTGTTGTTCATGAAATAAATCTAAATTGATAGATATACTCTTTTCTATGTTAGATTTGATTTGGTCAAATTTTGTTAAGGAGTTTTCTTAAGGTTTATGACAGATATTGGACTGTAATTATACTTTAATTTGTTTTTTATGATTTTTTATCAGAGCATAAAGAAAATTGACTTAATAAATGACTTAGTAAGTCTATCCATTCTTGCTTGGGGTGGTGGGGGGAGAGAGGTAAAGAAGGTATTATTTCTTCCTAATTTTGTAAGACTTACTAGTACAGTCATATGGACCCAAAATATTCTTTGACAAAATATTTTGACTATAACTTAATGTCGTTAATAGATTTAAGACTATTATAGTTATCTAGGTTTTTTTAGTGAGAATTTTCAGTTTTTATCAGTTAGGAATGTTTTTGCTTTCATCTACAAATTTTTATCTATAAAACTGCTTATAACTCCTCATTATATGTTAATCTATGTAAACCTCAGTAACAATTATGTTAAATCATTAGTATAATCCCACAGTCATCGGATACTCTCTTCTATTCTATTGCTACTATTTCTTCACTTTTCATTCTGTTAGCATTTTTTCCAATTCTAGCGTTCTCCTTTATTACTTTAATTTCCATATGCCTGCTGAAAGTTCCTATCTGTTCATCCATGTGCTCACCTTTTCTACTTCACTTTTAAGATAATGTATTACATGTTTTACATCACATCTTGGTTGACTATTTTGGCTCCTGATAATGTGTCTTGGTCACTTTTTGTGTTTTATATTAGACTGAATGGAGAAATTGAATACGAGTTGTTGAAATGGTCTAATGATCTTACCAAAGTATCTTAAAAATGCTTTATTAATAAAATAACCTTAGCTCACTCAGGTTTCTCAAGGTCAGATATCTAGGCATCCCTTGAAAAAAATTAATCTAACACATAAACTTAACTACCACAGAATCTTTTAAAATTACTTAGTGAATTAATTATTCAGGTACTAAGGCTTGATCTCAGGGCCTTGAGTATGCTAGACAAGCACTTATTGCACCCCCAGACCTTTTATTTGTATTCTGTTTCTGATAGAGTGTTTCACTACTTTTGCCCAGGCTAGGGTGAAACTCAAGATTCTCCTTCCTACTCAAGTAGATGAATTACAGGCCTGTGTCACCATAGTTGGCTTAATTGTTTTATTCCTATATGGTTTTATGGCTCCCACTTCTTTCTACTTCATTCTGCCAGAGGCAGATTTAGCATGGCCTCTCTTTTTATTTCCAAATTCAGTGATACCAGTTACATTAAAAGTTAATCATAAATAATCATCTTTAAATAAATTAATCCTATTTCTTGGTTTTAAAGTAGTGGCTTTCCATATTTAGAGTAAAAAAAATATTCCTAGGCATCCCTGACACTCAGGGTGAAAATAATTTGAATTAAGATATGTGCACACATGAACATATGTCAGTCTGTTTCAATAGCCATAAAGTTCAGTAATGTTCCAATGTCTTTTTGTTAAGGCACCACAAATTAAACCTATAAAGAGAAAGGGCTTACCAGATGCTGGTGGCTCATACCTGTCATCCTGAGCTCAGGGACAGCCTCAGACCCAGGACCAGTAAAAAGAAAAGGACAAAAAGGTGGGAGGGAAGAGAGAAAGGGCCTAAAGCAAATGTAGAAAAACATTTAAGTGGGAAGAGAAAATAAATTCAGCATAGATACCAAATTGTTCCAATGGTAGACTGTGGCTGTCTTATGCTTACTGTGAGACACTGAGTGCTAGAGAACATTTATCATGTTCCATTCTCACCTTTCAACAAATCTGATTGTTTTTGTTACATGAGGAATCTCTCTCCCATGTCTTTCCTCCTCCCTAGACACAGACTTCTCACTTCAGAAAGAAACAAAGAAAGGAAAGAAGGAAGGAAGGAAGGAAGGAAGGAAGGAAGGACTAGACACAGACTTCTCACTTCAGAAAGAAACAAAGAAAGGAAAGAAGGAAGGAAGGAAGGAAGGAAGGAAGGAAAGGAAGGAAGGAGTAAGAAAGAGAAAGAAAGAGAAAGAGAAAATAAGATACTTCTTTACATGATTTACATGATTATGGATGCTGAGAAGTACAGGCCCAAGAGAACCTGCAGCAGTTCTAATTTAAGTCCATGTCTGAAAGCAAGAGAAGACCAATGTACCAGTTTAAAGAAAGTCACATAAACTGGAAACTGGTGCTTATGTCTCTAATCCTACCTAACAATGAAATCTTAGGATGATGGTCTGAAGCCAGCCTGCTTAGGAAAGTCAATGAACTTTTATCTTGAATTAACCACCAAAACACCAGAAGTTGAGCTATGACTCAAGTTGGAGAGTGGTAGCCTTGAGCAAAAAAAGAATAAGGGACAGCAAGCACTCAGGCCCTGAGTTCATACTCCAGTAATGGGCGGGGGGAGATAAACAGTCACATGGAGAAAGAGAATTTTTCTTATTCAATCTTTTATTCTCTTCATGCTTTCATAGACCTATTAAAACTCACTCAAATTTGGGAGAATAATCAGTTCTACTCAGTCTACCAACTAAAAATGTTATTAATCTTATCAAGAAATATTTTCATTAACACATACAAGGTAATGTTTAAGAACATATTAGGCATCTCATATTGAATCAATCTGACATACAAAATTAATTACCACAGAATCTTTTAAAATTATTTATGTATTTATTTAGGTACAAAGTCTTGAACTCAGAGCCACTACTTTTGCCCAGGCTGGCTTGAAAATCAAGATTCTCCTCCCTACTCAAGTGGAAGGATTATAGGCCCGTGTCACCATACGTAGCTGAATTGTTTTATTATATGGTTTTATGGTTCCCACTACTTTCCACTGCACTCTGCCAGAGGCAGATTTAACATGGCCCCTCCTTGGAGATAATTGTAATTTATTTTGGAATTCAGTGATCCCAGTTGCACTGAAGCTAATCATAAATACATTATAGTTTTTTTAATTTTTTATTGTGAAAATACCGTACAGAGGGGTTACAATTACATGGGCAAGATAATGAGTACATTTCTTATCAAGCATGTAGCCTTTTCCTTTGTTTCCCCTTCCCATCCATTCCCATCCTCTCCCTGCCCCTTCACCCAATCCTCCCCCCCCCAGCAATGTCGTTTAAATGGGGATACAGGTAGACCCATTGCAACAATGAGAAGTAAAGTCGTTATGTCGAAAATGAACTTTACTACATTATAGTTTTTAAATAGATAATCTCTTTTCTTTTTTTTAAAGTAGTGGTTTTCCATATCCAGAGTAGAAAAAAATGTTCCTAGTAATCTCTGACACTCAGGGTGAAAATCATATGAATTAAGGTATGTGCATTGAACACGTGTCAGTGAGTTTCAATAGCCATAAAGTTGGGTAATGATGCAATGTCTTTTTGTTAAGGCATCACAAATTAAACAAAGTAAAGAGAAAGGGCTTGCTGGGCAGCAGTGGCTCACTCCTGTAATGCTAGCTACTCAGGAAGCTGAGATCTGAGGATCATGGTTCAAAGCCAACCTAGGAAGGAAAGTCCTTGAGATTCTTATCTCCAGTTAGTCACAGAAAGAGGCAGAATTGGCTCTGTGGATCCATTTGTAGAGCACTATCCTTGAGCAAACAGCACCCGGCCCAGAGTTCAAGCCCCAGGACTGGCAAAAAGAGAGAGAAAGGGCTTTTTGGCTTACAGTTTTAGAGGTTTTAGTCCATAATCAGTTAGCCCCAGTGCTTTACGCCTGTCATACACATCATGTTGTGAGCACATGCAAGACTCCTTATCTCATGTCCCAGAAGTGAAAAGCAGAGAGAAGAGAGCAGAGTACCATAATTCCCTTATGTGCACACCTCCAATAACCTGAAGACTTGTCAACACGGCACACCTCTTAAAGTTCCAATATCCCCAAAGTCATCCAAGTGGGGACCAAGTTTTTTAACACATGTACCTTTTGAGGACATACATTCAAACCACAGCAATATATTAGTATATTAATTTTTCTTAGACTAACCACTGATTTTTTGTAATTATAGTATAGATGTGTCAACATGTATTAATTTCCTATTTCACTTTTAGTTTCACATCATAGAAAAACCATTTTCTAAGTTCAGGATGCAAACAGTTCTGTAAGACTTTGAAATGTTCTAAGGATCTTACCATAGTACCTGAAAAAGCTTTATAAATAAAATGATCTCAGCTTTCTAAAAGTAGAGAATGATGATGAAGGCAGAGAAGCTGAAGATGGAACAATTTATAAAGTAACAGTGGCACAACATCCTAAGAGGGAGAAAGCTGTCAATAACAGATCACATGTGCTTATAGTTACTGTTTAGTTTCAGTTGACTAACATATTATCACCCAAAGCTCACTGAGAATATAGGCAAAGATTATATCATTAAGCAGCCTACTTTCTAACTGATACAAAGTTTAAAACTATGATCCAAAAAGCAAAGGTAGAAAAACACTAAGGTAGGAAGAGAAAATTAATTGCCCCCATACCTTGTGAGCTTCAATGGTTACAAACCATGAAATACCTAAAATGTGAAGAATACCATAAAATAATTTCAAATATATTGTCATATTTTCTCTAGTATATGTGCCACATTTGTATGCAAATCTCTGACATATTTGACTGTTTCTTTATTATATAAGTAGAGGTGCCAACTAAAATCTTTAAGAAATGACTAAGAATATATACCTGAAACATTGAGTTTCCCTCAAAAATAGTCTGAGAATTTTAAAAAATATGACTTTTATGCCTTGAAATTATCTAGAGTTGCTCTGAGAAAAAAAACCATAATATTGTAATTGCAAATATGCATTTTAGCTCCTCTGGAAATTATTCAATAACAACAGCAAGGAGAAAATTTTGTGGACAGTAGCCAATTTCCACTTGCTCTCCTGTTTTCCTTGTTGCAGGCAGTGGAAAGATATCAGTGCAGTGGCTATTCCCTAACAAGGCAGTTTCTTATTCTAAAGAGTTCAGTGAGCTCTCCGTATAGCACATTCTGAAGGACATAGATACTAGTTCACAGGTCTTTGTTCTTTGTTTTGTTATTTAAATATGTGTTTTTGTGTGTATGTGATAATCTCTTGAATTTCAGTTTTCCAATGATAGTATGACACATTTACTTTGACTATTCTGATATAGAAAGCTAATCAAGTAAACGGGTTCAGTAACTAATCATGTTTCACACATTTCAACCATCTGCCTTAGCATTTGTTCCTAAGTATACCAGCATTTGTGGATTTTTCCCTCTAATAACAATTAATGAAACTGTTAATAAGCTACATATATCATGGGATATTATAGCAATTTTACAAAAGAATGCATTAGAAGACAGATTATGTTTAACCAATGTGGAAAAAATGACTGATTCTACTGTAGCATAACATGAATTAGTTTTTATTTTTTAAAAAAGACATGCATAAGTAGCAACATTCAAAATTAATCCTCAAAAATTAATGGCTTTCCTGTATGCCAATAATGAGAAGAGTGCAGCTGAAATCAGGAAAGCAACTCCTTTTGTAACAGCCCCACAAAAAATAAAATACTTAGGAGTTGACTAAAGAAGTGAAGGACTTCTATGATGAAAACTTTAAAAACCTGAAGAAAGGAAATTAAACCAGAACTAAGGAAGTGGAAAACCTCTCATACTCCTGGATTGGGAGGATTAACATCATAAAAACTGCAATACTGCCAAAGGCTATCTACAAATTCAATATGATACTATCAATATCCCAACCTCATTCTACAAGAAAATAGAAGACGCAATCCAAAAATTCATATGGAACAATAAAAGACCCTGAATTGCAAAAACAATTCTTAGCAGAAAGAACAGTGTTGGAGGAATATCAATACCAAATTTCAAACTCTACTACAAAGCCGTAGTAATCAAAACTGCCTAGTACTGGCAAAAACAAAAAACAAACAAAAAAACAGACATGAGGACCAATGGAATAGAACTGAAGACCCAGAAATAAGTCCACAGACCTATAGCCTCCTAATCTGCGATAAGGGAGCTAAAAAAAAAATAGAATGGAAGAACGACAGCATCTTCAGTAAATGGTGCTGGCAAAATTGGTTAAACACCTGTAGACAGATAAAGATAGATCCCTGTATATCACCCAGCACCGGAATCAACTCCAAATGGATCAAAAACCTCTAACTCAAAGCAGACACCTTGAAAACATTACAATAAGGAATAGGAGAAACTCTAGGGCTCCTTGACACATGCTAAAATTTTCTTAATAAAGACCCAGAAACAAAAAAATCAAAGAAAGGTTGGACAAATGGGATTGCGTGAAATTGCAGAGCTTCTGCATGGCAAAGGAAAATAGCAAGATCAATAGAAAGCCCACAGACTAGGAGAAGATCACTAGTCATACAATGGACAAGGGTATCATATCTAAAATATACTTAATCACTCAAAAAAATTAAATCCCCCAACAACTCAAAGAAACAACTTCCCAATTAATAAGTGGGCTAAAAACTTAAAGATATATTTCTCTGAAGAGGAAATAAAAATAACAAATAGAGACATGAAGAAATGCTCAACTTCCCTAGCCATAAAAGAAATGCAAATAAAAACAATATTGGAATGTACATATCACCCGATGTGGAAGAAATAACTGTATTGTCAAAGCTCATAGAACTCATAAACATTATAGACTATGATAAAGACAATATGCTTCATGAAGGTTAGAATGTGTTTAGCTATCACTTTAGCTATCATTATCCCACAATACTGTGAAATTTATGTAAACACTTAATCACAATAAAAAATTGCTATAATAAAAATGCAAAAAAAATTGAGATTCCACCTCACCCCAGTTAGAATGGCTATAATCAAGAACTCTAATAACAGATGCTGGAGGGGATGTGGCCAAAAGGGAACCCTACTGCATTGTTGCTGGGAATGTAAACTTGTTCAACCACTTTGGAAAGCAGTATGGAGTTTTCTAAAAAGACTCCATATAGAGCTCCCCTATGACCCTGCAATCCGACTTTTGGGCATTTACCCAAATGTTCACAAACAAGGCCATACTAAAGCTACCAGTACAACTATGTTTATCGCAGCTTTAGTCACCATAGCTAAGATATGGAACCAACCCAGATGCCCCTCAGTAGATTAATGGATCAAGAAAATGTGGTATATATATACAATGGTATTCTATTCCTTCATCAGAAAGAATGACATTGCCCCATTTGTTAGGAAATAGAAAGACTTGTAAAAAATTATATTAAGTGAAGTAAACCAGACCCAAAGACACATAGATCCTATGGTTTCTCTTATTTGAAATAACTAGTATATGTCTAGGACAAGCAGAAGAGATAAAAAGCTATGTACCTATGACCATATAACTTGATGCTAAGCAAAATGAACCACAAGATAGGGACACAAGATATCTTAGCTTTCTTTTTCTTTTTAATGTACTTACAATGTACAATATATTTTTGTTCTAGTTTCTTTTTATGTTCTTCCCCCATGGTACAACCCCTATTGTTGTCACTGTATTTGATTCCCATGTCCTGCATCTTGTATATACATTTTTCTAATTTGTGGAAGGGAAGGGAAATAAAATAATGCTGAAATAAGACAGAATGACCCATTGTAACAATGAGATGTCCAAGACACTGTGTTGAAAACGAACTTTAAAACTTTGCAGTGGGTGGGGGGGAGGGAATAGCTGGGGAGGTGGGGAGGAAAGTGATGGTAGGGAAAATTCAAAGGAGGGGGTACAATACTCGATAGGAAATGGACTCATTACCTTTCTAATGTAACTGTAACACCTCTGTACAGTATTTTTACATTAAAAATATATGTTAAAATTTTTTTAAATGACATGCTTCTCAATTGTATCTTGAACTTATAATTTAAACTCTGGATACCATTTGCTACTCATTTTTATGCTGATATCTTATATAAGATGCATGCATATGAACACCACAAAACTTTTGTGCAAGTTACTGAGTTTTGGTTTAATTTTCATTCAAATTCTGAAGTTCAATTCTTTTTTTACATAAGAATCTTTCTCAGTTATTGTAAAATACATAAAAGGGCAATCTACTATCCAATTTTTGTGTTATATTCACAGAACAGTGTATTCACAAACACACATCATGACTACAATGAAAAGTATTGAGTTATTGTAACTATCTTGAATCAAACAGTGAACTGAAAAAAAAATTGGCCAAGTTTTACCTAACTAATTTAATCTTACATAATGGCATAACATTTATAGTAACAGTAAAAGAGAAACATAAAAGTATCATTTCATCTCATTAAGGATTTGGAGTTAATTTTCCTGACGACTCAGAAAAAATAGTCAATATTATGGGCACCATTTTAAAACAATTTCACAAATATAAAAATATATGTTAAATATCTTGGGCTGCGGAGTCCAGAGGAAGATGGTGGAGGAGCAGCTGGGGGCTAAACAAGCTCTCGTGTAGAAACCAGTTTTAGTGTTCCAGTGAAAAGTCCAAGGTTAGAGAGTCACACCAAGTGTGCCATTATAGTACAGAGAGTTTGGCCAGAGAGGAAACGTTCAGGCAGTTTGGTTAAGGAGACAGATCCGAGTAGTCACCGGTGTCCATAGAAGCTGCAGCAGCGGCTGCTGTGGCCAACATATCAAAAGAGAGAGCCCAGGACAAAGGTGCCAGAGGTGGTGTGCAAGTGGATTCTATTCACCACCACCAAGAACTGACAAGGAATCTTCATTTTGCTGACCACAGATAGTCACAGGCCATGGATCCAGAAACCAAGGGAAAGGTGTGAGTACCTTACAAGACATCCTTACTCCATCTCAAAGAGCAGTAGTGGGAAGGCAGCCCCTCCACCACCATCTGAGAAGAACTCCATCTTTGATTCAGACAAAGACCAGGCCAGAGCAGCTAGAACATAACTCAGGCTTTGAAAGAAGACAATAGGAGCCATTCAACAGGTCTAAGGAACCAAACCTGCGGAGCTCATCTCCATTCACAGGAAAGTTTCTCTTCCCAGGCAGAGAAATCTCCTCCCTGGGAGGAGTGACTTTCTTCACTGAGTGAACAGAGCGAGAGGCTGCCCCACCCCACTGTAGCACCGGCAGCAGACCCAGCTTCAGGGGGGTTAAAAGAAAAACTATTGGAAACTCAGTAAATATAAATCCTGAGAATGGCTCCAGGCTGGGCTGTGTGAGTGTTTCAGGAGCTAGTCCTTCTGGAAAAAACTACTTATTGCTGATAGGCCTTAACCCTACCCACAATCTATCCCCGTTACAGCAACTCCAAGCTAGAGGAAACAACCATCTCCATCTTTTGTGATACTCAAAGCAGATTGCTCCTGTACTGCACTAGCTGGAAGGAGGGTCATAAAGTCTCCGGTAAAGCAGAGCTTCCATTTGCCTGCTCAAACAAACTGATTAAGAAACCAATCAAGCCACAGGAAAACCAAACACCACAAGCAAACCAGAGACTTCACCAAGAGACTGGTTACAAACACAGGGGAGAAACAAGATTACCCTCCCCCCCCCAAAAAATCAAAGAACTCTTTTTTCTACCTATTTTTTAATTTAAAAATTGTTTTCTATTTGTTCATAATTTTTATTTTAGGGTTTTTTTTAATTCTCTTTTTACTCTTTTCCCTTTTGTTCTTTTTTTTTGTTTTACTTAATTGTTGTTTTGTTCATCCCAGATATATACCCATCTTCAATTATTAAACCTTATCCTTCATTGTGTACATACTTAATTCAGATACCGATAACTCAATTCACAAACTTTCAGCCTTAACTCCTTTAATTTACTATTATTTCTTTATACTTATATAGTTTTAAGTGTTTCATTTTTAATTTTTTTATTTTTTCATTTTTCTTTCTTCTATGCTTTTCCTCTCTCTGAATTTATGTCTTGGTTATATCTCCTCTCTCCCTTTCCCTCCCCACATTCCTCTAATCCTATTTCTCCTGAAAATTCTCCCTATACCTATTAAATTCTGATCTGTTGCCCACTCTCTCCACTTCTCTTCAATCTAGTATTAGAATGCCTAGTTACAGCAATAAGACAAGATGCAGACATAAAGGGGATCCAAATAGGGAAAGAAGAAATAAAA
>NW_012267221.1:9497534-9509517 GCF_000151885.1 Dipodomys ordii
AAGGGATGTGAAGGGTAAACAAAGGAGGAGGCTGCAATGCTTGGTAAGAAATGTACGCATTATCCTGCCCATGTAATTGTAACCCCTCTGTAAAGTATGTTCACAAATAAAATAAAATGAAATTAAAAAAAATAAATTCTGATCTGCTGACTCCTTCTTTGATTTTCTTAGTCCATTGATCCCTAGTTGTTTGTTGTTGAACTATCTTGTATCTGCTGAATTAGACTGTAAATGTACTAATTTTGACTCTGTCAAACAATCTGTGGATCTACAGGTCTCTGATTGATGCTTGCCTAAAAATAGTGTTCTACTGCAGAATTGGTTTTGCTTTCATACCCAAATGGGCAGAACAAGCCAGAGAAACACAAGAAAAATGGCAAGTCCATGTATCTCAACTCCTGCTCATGATAATCAGGTAACAGAGCACTTAATGAATGATCCAGAGGAGAGTTCCCAAAATGCTGTATAAACACTACTGGTAAACATGCTGAATGAAAAGATTGAAGGCCTGCTAAGGATTCTGTATGAGGGTGATAGGGAAATGTGTAAGCATGATGAGGCAGCCAAAGATTAATACAGGAATTTTGTGAGCCTGAGGAGGCTAATCAAAGATTAATTCAGGTTTTGCTTGAGTGGGATGAGAATAAACATAGATTAATAGACTTATTCATGGAATCCACAAACAGAAAGATGGAAGAATCCATGGAGGCCACAAAGGGAATGTGGAACATAGCACAACAGAAGGAAAGATAGTCCAATGAAAATATAACTATCAATTAAGGGATCTGAGAACAAACATTGAAAACCAAATTAAGGAGATAAAGAAGTCCATACAAGATCTAAAACAAAGGTTCAACAAAGAATTTAAGTCATTAAATCTGACCAATTTGAAGGAAAGGAAATAAAAAACAAAGTAGAAAGTCTTGACAGTAGGTTAGACCATGCAGAAGATTGAATCTCTAGAATTCAAGACAGCCTAAACATTATAGAAAAGAAAAGACAAGTATTCAAGACAAATCCAAGAAATATGACAGATCTATTTAACAGTTAGAAGACACCATCAGAAGGCCTAATTTAAGGCTAATAGGTGTAGAAGAGGGCCTAGATACAGAAGTTAAAGGTTCAGGAAATTTATTTAACAGGATCCTAGTAGAGAACATCCCAAACATGCAAAAACATAGACCCATTCAGACACAAGAAGCCTCTGGAAGCCCAAATAGACCAAACCAGGAAAAGACATCCCATCATCACATTGTAATTTGCACAGGATGAATTGAGACGAAGGAAAGAATCATTAAAGCTGTCAGAAAAGATCTATCACCTATAAACTGAAACCAATCAGAATAACTTCAGATTCTCAGCAAAGACAATGAAAACAAGAAGAATCTGGAATAATTTATGCCACGCCTTAAAGACAAACAACTATCAACCAAGAATACTGTACCCAGCTAAACTCTCCTTCAGAAAGAAGGTCAAATAAAAACCTTCCACAGCAAAGAAAAATTGAAACAATATATCTCCACCAAACCAGCCATACAAAAGATATTTAAAGATGTCCTACACATAGAAAACCAACAAGACCACAATAAAGGCCAAGAAACAGCCCCTAAACAGAGAATCCAAGACTAATAGAAAAAGCCTAGTTGACACAGCCCCCAAAAAGATAGACAACATGGCAGGAACTACCAAACACCTCTCTCAGTCTTAACTCTCAATATTAATGGACTCAACTCTCCAATTAAGCAACATAGACTGTCTAGTTGGATGAAAAAGTAAGAACCTTCTATTTGCTGCCTTCAAGAGACACACTTTACCTGCATAAACAAACATATTCTGAAAGAAAGCCTGGAATAAAATTTACCAAGCAAACATAAACAAGCAAACCATAAACAGGCAGGAGTTGCAATCCTAATATCAGATAAAATAGACTTCAAATTAAAATTAGCAGGAAGAGATAAAGGTCATTACATACTAATTAAGGGATCTCTCCTTCAGAAAGATATTACAATTCTAAGTATCTATTCACCAAATAACAGAGCACCCAAAAAGCACTACTTTCCCTCAAATCTCACAAAAATCCAAAGACATTAACTGCTGGAGATCTTAACACACCACTATCCCTGCTGGATAGATCAACCCAGCAAAAACTCAACAGAGAAACATTGGATCTAAACACCTGCATAGATCAACTAGACTTAACAGACATCTACCGAATATTTCAACTGGCAGCATCAGAATTCCTGTTCTTCTCAGCAGCACAGAGAACATTCTCCAAAATAGACCACATTTTAGGTTACAAAGCAAATTTGTCCAAATTCAGAAACATTGCAATTATGCCCTTCATTCTCTCAGACCACAAGGGACTAAAATTAGAATTCAACACCAAAAGCCACCAAAGAAAATCCAGTAACACATGGAGGCCGAACAACACACTGTTGAACCACCAGTGGGTCATGAAAAAGATTAGAAAGGAAATTCAAATGTTCATGATATTTAACAAAAATGAACACACAAATCACCAGCTTCTCTGGGACACATCAAAGGCAGTACTCAGAAGCAAGTTCATAGCTCTGAGTTCCTACACCACAAATTAGAGATATCTGAAACCAACAATTTAATGAGACATCTAAACCTGAAAAAAGAACAACAAACTAAGCCCCAATCCAGTAGACAGAAACAAATAATTAAAATTAAAACAGAATTACATTAATTAGTGTCCAAATTAGTGTTTTGTTGATTCTTTTATGGTTTTCAGCCTATGCCAAGGAGACCTAGGGTTTCTCCTATTCTGTTCTGTAATGTTTTCAGGATGTCTGCTTTGACTTCAAGGTCTTTGATCCATTTGGAGTTGATTCTGGTGCAGAGTGATATATAAGGATCTAGCTTTATTTTTCTACAGGTGATTAACCAATTTTGCCAACACCATTTACTGAAGAGGCTGTCTTTCTTCCCTTCTATTTTTTTAGCTCCCTTATGGATAGATGGCTATAGGTCTGTGGGTTCATTTCTGGGTTTTCAATTCTATTTCACTGGTCCTGAGGTCTGTTCATGTGCCAGTACCAAGCTGTTTTGATCACTATGGCTTTGTAGTAGAGTTTGAAATTTGATATTGATAAAACAACATTGAGAAACCACCTCACCCCAGTTAGAATGGCTATAATCAAGAACTCTAATAACAACAGATGCTAGAGGGGAACCCTAAAAGGGTTAAAAGGGAACCCTACTGCATGGTTGGTGGGAGTGTAAACTTATTCAACCACTTTGGAAAGTAGTATGGAGGTTCCTCAAAAGACTACACATAGAGATTCCCTATGACCCAGCAATTCCACTTTTGGGCATTTACCTGAATAATCACAAACAAGACCATACTAAAGCTACCAGCACAACTATGTTTATTGCAGCATTATTTACCATAGTTAGGATATGGAACCAACCCAGATGCCCCCAGTAGATGAATGGATCAAGGAAATGTGATATATATATATATATATATATCATATATATATATATATAAATTCTATGCCTCCATCAGAAAGAATGACATTGCCTCATTTGTTAGGAAATAGAAAGGCTTGGAAAAAATTATATTAAGTGAAGAAAGCCAGGCCCAAGGAAACATAGGTTTCCTTTATTTGCAATAACTAGTATATGTCTGAGACAAGCAGAAAAGGTCAGATAAGATGCTGTTAAGCAAAATCAACCCCATGATAAGTATACAAGTGGTTTTTTTCTTTCTTGCTATTGCTTCTAACGTATTTATAAAGTACCATGTGATTTTTTTTGTTGCTTTGTATGTCCCTCCCCCATGATATAACCCCTGTTTTTACTATATTTGATGTTGGTATAATTTGTGGAGGGTAAGGGAAAAAATAAATTGTTTAAACAGGTTGACCGATTGCAACAATGAGATGTACAAGATGCTATGTCAAAAAACGATCATTACAATTTAGGCACAGGTGGAGGGGGTGGGGTGGGGGGAGTGTAATTGTGGAGATGGGCAGGAAGAGATGGTAAGGGAAAAACAAAGGAGAAGACAACAATGCATGATAAGAAATGTATTCATTACCTTGCTCATGTAACTGTAACCTCTCCTCTGTACAGTATTTGCTCAATAAAAATCTTATTTAAAAAATTAATTAATTCTAGCTTCCACATATGAGAGAAAACATATCCTTTGTCTCTGTAGGCTTGACACACTTCACTTAACTATTTTTTTCCAGGTCCATCTACTGCTTTGCAAATGCTGTGATGTCATTCTTCTTAATGGATAAGTAAAATTCTGTTGTGTATTTATACCATATTTTCTTGATCCATTCATCCATTGAGGGGCATCTGGGCTGTGTCTATATCTTGGTTATATGGTAATGAGCATAGTTATGACTTATAGTGAAAAAGATAGGTAGATAGATAGATAGATTCTATATTATATGTAGCTATGCATATATAAACACTGGAAATTTTAACAGTTTAAATTCATATACTGAGTTTCCAAAGGAATTAAGCACAAAGAAAATTAAGTCTTTTAGTGAATCATAAGGTGATGATATTTATCAATTTATTTTATCCTCCATGAATTTATGCTCTTACATTCAGAAGAGTCAAGACTGGATATGTCTGCAGAGTTGAGTAAAATCTGTTTTGAGTTCTTGTAAGAAAAATGTAAGAGCTTGCAAGAAGTAACTCAGCCTAAACAAGGAGAGAGATAAAGCACCGATTTGTCTCAAGGGGAGCTCTGGTCAGACCAAATGGGAAATTCACTACACCAGGAATGTGTTTTCATCTCATTTAAATGATAAGCTTGAAATATAAATATTTTTCCCCAAACATCAACAAGTGTGCCCATTAAGTTGTAAAATCCCTCAGCTAGAGATATAGATAGCACTGTCTGGACCCAGTTCAGCAAATGCCCCTCAGTCCTTTGCTACTTCTCATTTTACTTGCAGATTACAATTGTCCTATGCTTCCAAGCTATATGCCATGAAAACAATAGCCTCTGAGTTTGTTTGATATTTTCATCAGAGAAAACCAAGCACATACTGGTGTGGTTTAGATACAAGCTGATGGGGTATAAGGATTACTACAGTCTTGTGTTGTATCTCATATGTTCTTTATGCAATATAATTCCTGAAATCACTACTATTTTGCTAATCTAAACAGTACTAATAAACATCATCCAAAGATAAGAACTAGATTCCTGGGAAAAATAATGCAAAAGAAGTTGAGAACCACACTAAAAGGTTTATGTACAAAATGATATGGCAAATTTAACTCCTTTAAGTGTATTCCAATTTTTATGTGTAAAATATTATTTTTTGCATGGATGATCCAGTTCTCACTTAAAATATTCAGTATAGAAATGCCCTAAACCAAAGAGCCAATGGAACTGAGAAACACTGGCTTCTTGAAATCATTGGAGAATCATTCCATGCCAGTTTAGAACTCATCAAAATTGCTTCTTTAGGACAGTACTATTATCAAATTGTCCAATTTGGCTGTTTGAATGGGCACAGACTGAGTGCTTTCTGATGTTTAATAAAATACATATAAAAAGTTTTAAATTCCCAATCTTCTAATTATATTATTCACAATCACACTGTTGGAAATGGTTTACTCCTTTCTCTAATTTTTTTGTTTGATGTTTTCTTAAACAATAGGGATGAAAGTCTTTCTTCATCTTTCAATAAGCCCATGGAATGCTTTAAATTAATTTCCCCATAAGTTTCCTTATTATTATAAATACATATTAAGTCTTACTCTAAATTTATATATATATATATATATATATATATATTTCAGAAAACTAAGAATGAGCTCATTGAAACTACAATAAAGAGAGGGGTTGGAGTTAAGCAATTTGGCATGATATGCAATAGTTATAATAAAAAGAATGTGGTAGCAGCTGACTGCAACTTTTAAGCACCAAATGGAGCTGTAAACTCTCTTATAATTCAGGCAAAATTAAAAGATGGAAATATTGCTTTCTGTTGCTCTCTCTCTCTCTCTCTCATTTACTCACTTGCTTGCTCTTTCTTCAGAATCATGAGATTAGAGGCTGCTTTACTGAGAAGCAGAATCCAAGTCATACCAGGAGTCATCTCAGAGGGCCCCAACTGAATGTTATGGAAATCTTCTTCTGGCTCAACTATTTTTCACTAAAATAACCTCTTACCTTGAGTTGTATAGCATCGGCAGTGGATAAATATAAAGATACATGCAGTAAAATTCATTAGCTTCTATTGGGAAATCTACTGCTCTACAGCTTTTCTAATTGTTACTCTGAGAACTGGCAGCAATATCAACCCCAGACCCTGACCTTTCCTAGGCAACCACTCAAAACTCAGCCACTTCACCCATACTTCATTAAGGATGGTACAAGAAAATTCCAAGTCAATGGCTTTGCTTGGGAGTAGAATACTAGTCATTCCCAAGGTTTCAGGGATCCAAGGGAATGCAAGTAGCAAAATTTACTATGGCATTACCAAGCAAATCAACTGATTTGCAGTAACTTTTCCCACATGATGTTCAACAATGTCACTTTCTGAAAACTACCATTTTTTTAGAACAGTATTTAATCTTCTGGAATGACAACTTCAGGGTTGTTATTTTGATTATTAAGAGTAGGGATGAGAGGGGGGAAATGGCATTGACCAAGAAGCATTGCATGAATAAATTCTTATGGAATTGTAACCCCTTTCTACAACCACTTAATAATAATAATAACAAATAATTATTAATGATTTATAATAATGTAATTCCCATGAAACTCACAGGCATCTTCTTTGCTGAATAAATTCTTAATATCCTTCTTTATTATATATAAGGAATCCTATGTCCTTCTTCTAAGTCAGCCATTAGTTTTTATTGTTTTTTAATACACTGCTTTTTCTCATTTGCTCCCTTATCCAATTGTCTGGGTAAAGTTTTGAAAATGTGTCAACTGCTCCTCTGAAGTCAGCTCTGTGCTGACATTTATCACTTAGAGAGCTTTTTCATTTATTCCCAGCTTCCCAATTTGATTTCAGACTATGGTCTAAAATCTGCCTTCTGGATCCACTCAGGTTCACCACATTGGATATGTTATTGTTGTTTCTCCAGAAAGCATCATATGCTTCAAATAAATTGTCTTATGTTCCCATAAGTAAGAAATAAAAACTTGCAAGGAGTTTAATCTATAGCCTAAATAGCCTTTGGGAAAAAATGTAAACAGCTTTGAAGTTTCATTCTCATTAGCATCTTGAGTTTCCACCAAAAGTGACATTTAAATAAGGAAAATAAGTATTTATTTCCATTATGGTTAAGTGTGACTCTTTAAACCAGGACAAATCAAGCATATGCATATACCACAAATCCTACAGCAAGCCTTAAGTAGCCACTAGTGTTCATGGCATTTATCATAAACCCCTCCATACTGATTCTCACTTCTAGTCCTTCCTTTCTTATCTGTTGATCCCAAGTGGTTTGCACCCTGACTTTATTTCTCCTGCTGGTACTTGACCTTCAACTTTGTTAGAGAACCTGGCTTGAAAGTTCTTTGGTTTTGTATTCTCTATGGGTTACTTCTGATGGAATTCCTTACTGCAGCTCTATGGAAGTGAGCAGGAAAGGAGCAAATACAAACTTAAATCACAGGAGCCCACAATCTCACCTCCCCCTCTGTGAAGCCTAGGTAGGTTAACACCTGTAATCCTAGCTACTCTGGAGGCTAAGATCTGAAGATCACAGTTCAAAGCCAGTCTGGGCAGGAAAGTCCCTGAGACTCTTATCTCCAATAAACTACTAGAAATACGGAAGTAGTGCTATAGCTCAAGTGGTAGAGCGCTTGCCTTGAGCTGAAGAGCTGAGGGACAGCACCTAGAACCAGAGTTCAAGCCCACGACAAAAAAAAAAAAAAGACTAGTTAGACAATCTCAAAGTCAAAGTGGAGGTATGGCTCAAGTGGTAGAGCAATAGCCTACAGTAAAAACAGGAAAGTAAGAATTCAAGGCCTTGAATTCAAGCCCCAGGACCAGAAAATACACACACACACACACACACACACACACACACACTCACACACACACACACATATGCAAAAGTAAAATTATGAGTAAAGTTATGAAATAACTTTTTCACAAGCATCTAACTTATCAGAAATATATGAATAGGCCAGAATCTGGTCCATTACAGGTGGCTCACACCTGTAATCCTAGCCACTCAGGAGGCTGAGATCTAAGGATTGAGGTTCAAAGCCAACCCAGGCAGCAAAGTCCAGGCAGGAGACTCTTATCTCCAATTAACTTCTCAGACAATACTGGAAGTGGCTCTGTGGCTCAAGTGATAAAGCACTAGCCTTGAGCAAAAGAAGCTCAGAGATAGAACCTAGGACCAGAGTTCAAGGCCGGCAAAAAAAAAAAAGAAGATGATGATGAAAGAAAGAAATATATGAATAGAAAGTTAGTGATCACTTAATAAGAATATTATACTTCAAAATCATAAAAACTGCCAGTCAGTTATTAACCACTTGCTGAAGAATTCATTAGCTAGAAAGGGGCCTTGCTATAGTATGTCCAAAGTTCTGCTAAAGCTCAAATAGTGGAAACAGTAGACAATAAATCCATTCATCTTTTGGTAAAAGCACTAAATGTATCTATGCTAGACTTAACTAACAGGTGATGGAAACTAGTACGTGTCTATGACATAATCTAATTCCTGCCTATAGGAAAATAACAAATAAATTAGAACAAAATTTTGAAATAGATCAAGATAAAGAATGTTTTCTAAGCCATTGTGACCATGAAGAAACAGGTGAGTGAGATGATCTGATGCTTGGACAGTTTATAAAATGTCTCAGAGAAATTGAGAATATAGACAAACAAAAAGATTGTCTTGTGCTTAGGAAATGTTGAAGACATTGCAGTGAGTGGAGTGTCAGAGTTGAGGTGGGCAGAATGACGAAACTATTTAGCTGTGATATCCTCCTAGCTTGCTCAGCAGTTGGTGTGGGTCATCAAACCTTAACCTCCCTAGACCAAATGATCACTACTTACGCTAACTGGGCTCAATATGAATCGATTGGATCCTATCCCCTCTCCAATCTAAAACTTAAGTCTGACAAAATTTCTTGATGAATTGCGTTGCATAGACAGGTTTATGCTTAAAATAGCACCAAAATCATGTGTTGGAACATGCTGGCACATTTTATACTGGCAGTATTCTACGCTTGATATGGCTCTAAAGAATGAGCTGTACAAAGAAGGGGAAATATAAGGACTTCAATCATTCTTAACAGAGAAATAGAAATATGATTTAACATTAACACTGATACATCAAGTAATACCTTGGTGTTTAGAAAACAGACATTGAAAAGGTCTCCTAGAAAGTCATTTGATAAGCATGACACTGTTCCTACCACATGGTCAGTTCTACCATAAGACCATGACTACTACAAAGCCAGGGCAGTGGCCACTGTCACTGATTGTCTGTCTGACAATGCAGCCCCTAGGATCCATGCTACAGGCTGTTGACACATTATAGTTGACTGCTAAACTTCATTTTAAAAATAGCCCTCTATGGTTAATACAACATATGGAAAAGCAATCCAAACGGACATTTTTTAAACAAAAACTAAAAGCAACACTCCTGAAGCTAACATGATATTTAATCTGAAAACAGAGACAAAACATACAGTGTTTAGAAGGGGTAGAAAGATTTTGAATTTAATCTAGTCATGTGCTAGAAATTTTTTGTTATAAACTGCATGCCTTCCAATATTTCTAAAATCCACTATTCCTTTCTAGTCACAGTTCTGCCAAGTTTATATTCTTCTCAGATGTCAAAATTTAGATTTCTGAAATGATCATGTTTACATGTCACGTTTTTCTCATTTTCAAAATCTTGACTGAGTATAAATTGATTTCTAATAACAATTCTGTAGTATCCAAATGAAAATCTCTCAAAGCAATCTTGAAATTTCCCATAAGTGTGTAATTTGAAAAAGGAATATGGAATAAAATAAATACCATATTTGAGGGTTTTGTTGTTATTGTTTGGCCCAGAATTTAAATTCCTGATTCCTTTGAAACACCCAATATAGAAGTCTCCTACTCTTTGTCCAAATTAAGGAGAAGAACTTTAAAAAAAACCTCTATATTAAAATAATAGTCTTATTTTCATATTTTTGTGCCCACTAAACCTGAGTTCTAGGAATCAGCTTAAAAAAATTCAAAGTTGAAGTGGAGCATTATCAGCATACTTAATAAACATGAGAATAGAGGCAGATGTGATAGTTATCCACCCAGAATCATTCAGCTCTCTTAGGCAAGTTAGATGTAGCACATAAACATGGCTGGGATGCAAACACACAAGGCAGGGTAAACTACAATGAGCTACAGGGTGGAAGGTTAATAGTGCTTCTTTTCCTCCAAAAATCCTGTAGGCCACACATGTAGGACTGGTGGTAGAAAATTAGGACAAGCAAGTTTCCATGTGCACTCTGTGTAACTAATGGGTGATTATTTTTTTTTGTACTATCATGTCCAAATGACAAAAGAAAAAGTCAAAAATAAAAATAAAAACTTTGCATCTGTGAGGTACCACCTACATCTGCCCACGAATCTCCATGACGCAGACTGAGAACCAAGTGCGTATGTCACTAAGCAGGGAGGGAGAGGAATTGGGGCTTGTAGCATGAATCCCATTGGCAGAGAAGTATTTTAGTGGGTTGAATTATGCCTGACTGATAAACAACATTTGGGTTCACCACAGGGAGGACTTGGAAAGAGAGAGGCTGCTCCTGAGGAGATGATGACACTTGGGAAGAAAGCAACCAGCAAAGAAAGCTTTGGGAGCAGATAAGAGTAGAACAGAAGCCTATTTAAACTATTGGTGAAAACTGCTCCAGCCCTACTAGTCATTGCTACCTTGGATGAAGTTACCCAGATATTGATAAACTGAGACCAGGAGAATTTTCTCAGTTCTTTAAATAACACTTACATGCCTATCAGATTCATGGTGTTTAAAAGAATAAAAGACTGTGGAAACGAAACCAGAAATTTTAAGGCTATTTGAGAAAAAAAAAAAGTCTCTTCTAAGACTGTCTTGAATTTGGGATTCAATTTGGGTTAGCTAGCGTTTATCTTTCAAGCTTGTGTCAGCACCTATAATGTGTAACATGTAAAAATAGGTGCTGACTTAATAAACAGCGATCTCAGTTAATCAAATTTCAATTCTAATCATTTATTTACAACTCCTTCATTCCTATCTTCTGAAATACATTTACAATTCAAGGCTTACTTCTCCATTCTTGTAGTTCCTCTTTTTAGTTGACTCTTCAAGATAAAGTTGCAAAGAAAGCAGAAAAACATAAATCCTACTTTCAGTCCCCAAATCTAAAGAAAAAGTTTCACCTTTCTTTATTCAGTGTGAATATTCTGGTGGTTGTGTGTGTGTGTGTGTGTGTGTGTGTGTGTGTGTGTGTGTGTATTTCTTCTATCAAATTGAATTGCCTTCTCTTGAGCATTTGATTAAGTTTTTTTATTATGAATAGAAACTGAATTTTAGCATATACTTGATGTGCATCTAATGAGATGACCAATGATTACAATAAATAATACTAGTAATAATAATAATGTTAAAAATTGTGATATCTACTGAATTCAAAAAAACAAGCCCAATTTACATTCCTAGAATAGACAATCGCAACATAGCATTCTTTTATACATTACTATATTCAGTTTGCTGAAACAATTCAATACATGTATCATGATGGGACCACCTATGATAGTGGTTCCATAAGGTTTTATCACTATAATGTCCAAGCTATCTTAACTTGTGTGAGTATACTCTAATTTTTGTCCTTAAATATTTTTATTGTGGGGTAATATTGAGCAAAATGCATTGAACTCACAAACTGATATGCTAAACTGTGAACCAGGCACCAGTGACCTACTTACTTTGGAGGTTCTCAGTGTTGTCTTCTCCTCCTCCTCCGCCTCCTCCTCCTCCT
>NW_012267221.1:9509581-9513196 GCF_000151885.1 Dipodomys ordii
CTCCTCCTCCTCCTCCTCCTCCTCCTCCTCTTCCTCCTCCTCTCCCCACCTTGAAAAAGTTGAGACTGAGTCCTAATCTAAGACTACCAAATATGTATGAATATGTGTGTGTTTGTGTATGTGTATAGTGGTAAAAAGAAATAGATCCTCACCACCATTGTATAGTTAAGTGAAATTATCCCGTGTAACTATCCTCACAGCTCATCTTCAGAACTCTTACCATCTTACAAACCAAAGCTCTGTATTTTTACCTAATAGCTCTCCAGCCCCTCCCTGAAGGCCCTGGTATCCACTTTTTGTACTTTGCATGCTCTCCTGCTGACTACTCCAGGTTTCTGGATAAGTAAAATCATTTCTTAATTATTTTTTTAATTTTTATTTATTATTTTATTTATTTATTTATTTTTGTCGGTTGTGGGGCTTGAACTCTGGGCTTGGGTGCTGGCCCTCAGCTCTTCAGCCCAAGGTAAGCCACCGCTTGAGCCACAGCACCACTTCCAGTTTTCTAATGATTTATTGGAAGATAAGAGTCTCACAGACTTTCCTGCCTGGGATGGCTTTGAACCACGATCCTCAGATCTCAGACTCTTGAGTACCTAGTATTACTCTTGAGTACCTAGGCGTGGGTCACTGGCGCCTGGCTTGAAATTATTTTTGACTGCTGTATTTCCTTACTGTAATGTCCTCAAAGTTTATGTTATAGCAAATGCCAGAATTTCCTTCCTAAAGCAGAAAAATGTTTCGTTGTATATATATGCCACATGTTCCTGATCCATTCATCTACTAAGGAACATAAGTTGCATCTACATTTAAGCTATTTTGAGTAGCTTCTATAAGGATAATAAATATCACGTTGAGTCCCTATTTTCAAATGTCTTGTGATATAGAACTGGGAGAAGAATTGCTGGATCACATAGAAATTTATTTTTAATTTTTGAAGAATAATAATACTGAATACCACAGCAGCTGCACCATTTTATATCCCCATTAATATAGTGCACAAATGTTCTAATTACTAGATGAGGAAGGATGGTTTGGGGATTTTTTAAATATTTTTTCCTATTAGTTGGAAAGTTTTCATATTTAACCATTATTTTTTATGTTTACCTCAGAAATTATCGAGTGAATCCTGACATGTCAAAGATTACTTGGATACTTCTTGTAAGACACTTAGAATATTTTAAGCATTTAGACCCATATTGTATGCCATGGTATATTTTGGTTTGCTTTGTATTTTGATTCAGCTTGATTTTTGCTGCTATTGAGGTTTAACTCAGGGCATGGGCTGATGAAGCAGGCAGCCTACCACTTGAGCTACTCTTCCAATTATTTTTGCTTTGGTTATTTTCAAGGTACTATTATAGTCAGTTTGATAAAGCAAACATGAAATACATAATAATGTTTTGGGCAATGATATGACAGTGGCCTCATGGTTGCGGGGAACACACCATTATACCAAGCCCTTGTACTTCCTCCATAGCTTGGACACCCAGTTGTTAATTGAGGTAGAGTCTCCCAACTTTTATGCCCCATCTGACCTCAAACCAAGAGACTCTTAACTTCTACCTCTGAAGCAGCTAAAACTACAGGCTAGAGCCACCATGCAAAAAATACAAAATCTCTTTGTATTTTAAAATTCATAAGATATCCATTTAAACTTATATACATCTCACAATTTTACTACTTTCATTGTTCCTCGCTTTTTTACTGGATCTCAAAATTTCTATTTAACATTATCTTTTTACTCTTCTTCCTAAAATATTTCTGTGCATGTCTTTTAGTGTGAGTTTGCTAGTCACCATACCTTTTGGGTACTTTTGCTTTTATTTTTATTTTTCTGCAGGTTTTTAAGAGAATATTTTCATCAGCTTTGGAATTGCATTTTGGCAATTATTTACCTTACAGTACACTAAAGAAATTATCCCATTGTTTTGTGATTTTTTCCCCTGGGGGTTTGTTTTCACTTGTTTTGCAGTTTTGTTTCAAGAATTCAGCTGTCAGTCTAACTTGTGTTTAACTTGATGCTTTTGTTTTTACTGTGATTTGGTTGAGTATCCTTTGGATTATTTTGTTTGAATTTTGTAGAGCTTCTATTAGCTTTAGCTAGTAATTTCCCAATACCTCTTCAATCATTCACTCCAACTCTGTCCTTCTCATCTCTTAGACCTTGATTCAACATGTTGACCCTTCCTTCTATATCACTTTTCCTCTTACAGACTTTTTCATATGTCTCATTCTTTCATCTCTCTCACCATGGATATCTGAAGTGCTACTAAATCTCCCAGCATCTCTATTGGCTTCCACTAGAAATCAGCAAACCTTTCTGAGAGATAATCGTCTGTAAATTCTGCCTCTTTGTGTCACTCTGTCTCTTATCTCAACCCTCAGCCTCTTCTTTTTTTTTTTTTACCTATGCAATCCATATTTCTCTCTTATTTCTTAGAGTTCAAAATAATTCAATTAATTGTACTTAAAATATATTTTATCTAAACTATTTGGTTTTCTCCAGCATAGACATATCTCTTCTATATCTCAATCACTATCACTCATGCCTAAGTATGTAAAAGAGAAATGCATGAGTCTAGCGCCTAATCCTTCTGGACTTTGACATCCATATCACAAAAGAAGAAAGTTATCTAAGTGGTTCTAAGTGGTACATTTTAGTTAATACCTTTAGTTTTAGGGTTTTTTTTGAGGGGGTGGGTAAGACCTAATGGTTACAATGTAAAGAGCAGAGACAAAGGTAATCCACTTTCCCATAACACTGTTTCCTTGACATATATTAACAATTTTTATATATCTTCTTTGCCTACTATTAGAGAACTTGTAAAAAATTAAAGGAAAATATTCAGTTTTGCTATTTCAAACATTTTGCTCGTTAATTCAAGTCTCATGGATTTGTCATTTCAGGTTGGTTTCAAACTGAACCTCAGATCTTAGCCTCATGAGTAGCTAGGATTTGCAGGTATGAGCCAGTGGCACCCTGCTAATAATCTCAAACATTTAGCATAGTCCCAGGTATACAGATACTGTACATGGAGGAACAAGACAAGAGAACATGAAAGTAAAAATATCTCCATATAGTCAACGATCATTACATACCTTTTACTCGAAAGATCTATGCTTCTTGAATTGTAAAATGCTCCAGAATTAGCTTAGACTGATTTCAGTACAATATCTCAAGCTTATGACATCAAAATAAGGCAGCTATTTCTATATTAAAAAGAAGTAATACACTCTTGTTTTTTTAAGGGGGATACTCTGTTTTGCCTATTATAAAGATCCTAACTTGTATTTTCAGCTAATTATTAACTCATTTTCTTTCCATTTAAAATTATCTTCAGAAACTGTAACTGGAGAAATTTCTTAAAAATAATGAAGTTCTGTTAGATAACTCATACAGCTAATTTGGTTAAGTCACCATCCCTAGCTTCTCCCAAAGATGCCCAGGACAACTTTCTTTTTTTTTAATTATTTATTTTTTATTTGTGAACATACTGTACAGAGGGGTTACAATTACATGGGCAGGATAATGCGTACATGTCTTACCAAGCATTGCAGCCTCCTCCTTTGGTTTACCCTTCACATCCCTTCCCAGCCTCCCCCCTCCCCCCC
>NW_012267221.1:9515381-9520040 GCF_000151885.1 Dipodomys ordii
CCCGCCAAAAAAGAAGCAATTTGAAAAGAACTAATTTCTTGAACATAAAAAAGCAACTCCTAGTTGGGCGCCAAGGACTCATGCCTGTAATCCTAGCTACTCAGGAGACTGAGATCTGAGGATTGCAGTTCAAAGCCAGCCGGTCATGAAAGTCCATGAGACTCTTTTTTTTTTTAATTTAATTTCAATTTTTTGTGAACATACTGTACAGAGACTCTTATCTCCAATAAACCATCAGAAAGCCAGAAGTAGTGCTGTGGCTCAAGTGGTAGAGTATTAGCCTTAAGCTGAAGAATTGAGGAACAGTGCCCAGGCCCAGAGTTCAAGTCCCACAACCGACAAAATAAAATAAAATAAATAGATTCTTTTCTACAACTACTTAAGATAATAAAAAATAAATAAAAAGAAGTAATTTGAAGTAATTTAACATACTTTAAAGAAAGTAATTTGTGAACCCCAACTTACATCATAATTAGTAGTATTAATATTAGTATTAGTATCATCATCATCATCATCTTAGAATCACAATTTTGGTATCAATACTATTTTTTTCAATAGTATTTTTCTGAGCACTTGTTGCATTACCCTTCCTGGAGAAATTTTAGATTCACAGTAAAATTGAGTGGAAAGTACAGAAACCCCATAGATTTCCTGCCCCCAAACACACACAGCCTCCACTGCAATCAACATCTTCCAGTAAAGTGGTTCATAAAACCTGATACTATGTAGTAAATTATAAAAATGTCTTCATTCTTACCATGAGGCTTGTGAGTTCTGATTACAGTGTCTTAAAACCTGGGCAAAGCATATAGTAAGTGTTACATAGTCAGCATATAAAATGGAATCAAATAGTCCATTCCCATCCTTCAGAAAAGTCTAAACCATAGCAGATATTCTCTGATTTTGCTATACATCTGAGCTTTCTAACACTTAAGTTATATGAAGTCATTTAGTCCTCTGATCAAATATTACACATACCTTTATAAGCTACGATATTTCTATGTTTTCTGTGGATTAAACGGCATCCAATGCATGTAAAACACATGTGTCAGAGCTTGTTCAATAAGTACACTTGTGAACAGTAGAAAGCTTAACACTTATCAATACATAGTCACAGCAGAATACAATAATCATAACAGTGGATCATATATTTCCTTTAGTTATTATATATATATTTATGTTTCTTTCCAAATAAACTAGTCATTTAGAAAAGGGATATTATTTAAACAGATGGGAAAAATAAATTGGAAATATTGTTCATCATACCAAAGCACACATAACTATGAAGAATTTATAACCTGTTTTCATAAAATAAGTGAAAAATGGAAAATAAACAAGCTAATGTCTGGGATTTTTTCCTAGAAGCAAATTTATGCCATTCACAATTTTAACAGATTCTCCATAATCAAATGTGTCTTCTAGCAATGACATATGATAAAGTCATCATTAAAGTCTTCAATGACGACTTTGGATGTGGCAAAGTCTTAAATTGCCTACTGAGTGAATCCATAAAATCATAAAATAAAGATAACTGTCATAGCAGAATTAAGAATAATCCATTGAATTAACTTTAAACTTTTCAAGAATATAGAATTGAAGAAAAACTTTTTTAAAATTTCCATAGTCTCCCTGTATTCTATGTGTATTTCTTATATCCACATATTAAGCAAATATACAACAGCAAAACTCTTTAGAACTTACAGGATTTGTGGGGAAGGGGTATTACCAAGGTTTAAACTCATGGTCTCTTGCTTTCTAGACAGGTGCTGTTCCCCATGAGCTAAGCCTCCAGCCCACTTTTCCAGCTTTAGTTATTTTTCAGATAGGCTCTCCACTTTTTTCCCCAGACCACTAGGGAACCACAATCCTTCTGAGAACTCTCTTATACTTGGGATTATAGGCACAAACCAACATATCAGCTTGTTCATTTGTTTGTTAAGATGGGTCTAATATTGCACCCTGGCTGAACCTGAATGTCTTCCTTCCCTAGCAATTACTTAAAAGTAGCTAGGATTACAGGACTAAGCCATTATACACTACCTAGAACTTACAATTTACTAATTGCAGTTGTGTGTGTGTGTGTGTGTGTGTATGTGCGTGTACTTGCACTCACACACATCTGTCAAATGTCAAAACTAAGGAGATTAGGAAAATAGCAGGGAATATGTTTACATATGTGAGAGGTGGAGAAAAAGAGATAGATGACTTAATTTAACCTTGTTAAAGCTTAGTGTACAACTGTCTGTATTGTGATATCATAGCAGTTTTTCAACTGCAAGGATCCATAGGCCACATTTTTCAGAAGTAATGTCCATCATATTCTAGTTCCCCAAGTACCATAGAAAGCATATAAAAAGTTTCACATACTTAACATGGAAGATGAACTTAAGTAGTCCATCCCTAGTTGTTTCAGAAAAAAATCAAAATTCTAACTAAACTTAATTGAATGGTTTAATGTGTCTAAGTTTATCAAACCACTTTTCTTGTATGAAGTCATTCATCTTCACAACATTAGAGGATGCTTTCATGACATTCTAGACTATAGATGAGGAAACAAATGCAAAATGTTAAAAGTATTCATCCAAGATCACAAAGCTTAAAACAGACAACCCCAGACACCCTACCTCCATAGATGCATGGTGCTTCTTACATGGTGTTCCAATGTGGAGTTCTCAGATGATGTAAAACTTGATTAGATGGAACTGGCCAGCAATTTGCAGGACATTGGGCATTTCTTCTTCTCGCATTTAATGCCAATACCAGAACCCAGCAATGTGACATCTAAAAATGAGTTCCAAACTCCAGCATTAGTAAGCATCTGCTTTGGAATAAAATTATCCAAGTTAGAATTATGACCAATCCTATTCCCCAGGCAATATTGCATGGGTGTATACAAGCATACATAGACACAATCAAGCATATGTAAACAGTGAATAACCAGATACTCATAAGCAGCCAAGATTTGTTTTCTGGACAAACATTACTTCATTCCACTCCTTATGTATAGAGATCATGGGTTGAATAAAGAGGAAAAACAGAAAATACAAACCCTAGGGGTGAAAAAAAAAGAAGTGTGGCAAACAGAAAGCAAATGAAAAATGAAAAAAAAGAAGTCATGTATATAACCTATTGAGGTGGTACTTAGTTATTCACGTCATTGAATTTCAAAAACAGTTGTAAAATAAAGCCACATCTGGCCTCAAATGTGTTTATGTATTTTTGGAGAACCATTAGCTTTCCGAATGAGAATGAGGGCATTCTTCGAGTCAGTGTGTAAGCCACCACTGATTTTCAGAATGCCCAATACAAGTTCTGTGACAGATGGCCTTTCATCCTCTGCCACATGTCATTTCCAAGAGCAGGCAGATCATTAACTACTTTTAGAAGGAATCTATGTCTCTTTTGTTTAGTACTAATTGTTAGAAAGATGTTCTCATTTAGAACAGAAATCTGCTACATCCCAGCCTCGGTTCCACCCTCTGAAACCATATGGAATGAGTTAAATCCTTCTCCCATTTGAGATCCCTCCAAAATCTTGAAACACTGATTTTGCCCCTGAGTTCTCTCTTACCCAAAATAAACATATGCAAAACATATGATCCACCCTCCACAATGAAGCACACTTAGACCAATATCCTCAAAAACCCTGTTTGCTGTCTTCCCCAGTAGTAATCTGATTCTTACATGTTTCAAAGTCAGCATGTCTGGATTGTACTGAAGTAGCTGTGTTCTCTGAACTCTGCATGTACATATGCACATAAACATGAATTCATACACCCAACCCTCAATCACAAATGGTGTTTATATGCTTGTATATAAAAATGCATGTACATGTGTGAAAGATACACGTTGCTTATTCATCTTCTTTCAAGTGTTTCTTCCTAGTTTGGCTCCAGTCCAACTACACTCATGGCAAAAGTTTTCATATCTTTGTGCTTAGAAATAAAGTGGGTGCATATGATCTGTATTTTTACCTCTTAACTTAGTTGTAGTAGATACTTGCCTGCTCCTGTCTCAGTGTGCCTAGCTTGTATAATTAATACTGATTTCCAAAAGTAAAAAAGGCAGACACTTCACAGAAGAAGATCTGGACAACTGCAAATGTGTAACAATGCAAACAAAATTCAGACTTTGTATAACATCAGGACTCACATTAATGGTATCCCATTTTTCTTTTCCTCAGTGTTTAATTTCCTAATGTGTATTCTTTTTCATTTTTTCAGACTGCGTGTTTTTCCCCAAACATTTTATTATAAAACATTTTAATATATATAAATGAAAATAAATTTAAGGACTTTAGTCATTAAAAGAATTGTATACTAACCCACATATAAGCCCCACTAGAGCTTATCCAATTGTACTGGATTTGCTTCAACACATATCCACATCCATCCATCTTATTTGCTTTATATATCCAAAATAAGCTGTGACAGCAAACTTTTACCCATATATGTTAGCATATACATCACTAACTTTAGTCCAGTAACACTTTTTCTTTGAAAGAAAATTTTGAACTTTACAACTTTGGTGTGGGGAGGGGGTCGGGGAGGAAGGGGGAGACGGCGGGGGTGGGGGGAGGATGGGAAGGGATGGGAAGGGGAAACAAAGGAGGAGGCTACAATGCTTGATAAGAAATGTACTCATTATCTTGCCCATGTA
>NW_012267221.1:9522280-9550455 GCF_000151885.1 Dipodomys ordii
GCTTTTTTTTCTTTTTGCTTATGTGGTGCTGAGGAATCAAACCCAGGGCCTCATGCATGCAAGGCAAGCGCTCTACCACTGAGCCACCTTCCCAGCCCTAGATTCCATTATCTGGAATGACAAACTAGACTGCCCAACTGTAGAGCACCTCAAATAACCAACTCTCTATTTAGTTTTCTGCTGGAAATATGAAAACTAATACAACTGAACTGCAAGTAGCCTCAAAAACTCCATAAAGACAATTTTTGGGCAATGTATGTGCTGATATCTATTAAAAGTAAACCTCAATTCCCTGTTTTTCTTTTCTTTTGCTCATATTATTGTTCTAGATACTAAATATCAAATGTGTCCAGAGAACTGGTGAGTTAGAGGAGATGCGTAGCTGATGGGCCCAGCAGAATCTGTTACTAGATCCCTGAAGATGCACAATCTTGGGCCTGTAATATTGATGTTAACCAACTTCTGCCATCCCTATAGATTCCCATCAATTTATGAGGGACACCACAAGGAAGAGATGCTGCAGAGAGCACATGTGACATATACACAGCTACCAGTGGCCAAGTCAGTAATTTAAGTCAAGCCTAACTACCAGTTCATTCTTCCTTTGCTCTGTACTTAACCAATGTTTCTTTTCTTTGTTTGGCACTCTTTATGGTTCCTGAATTACACACCATACAAACTTAAGCTTAAGCCAGAGTTAAATTACTTTAGCCATATCAACTAGACAAGGTCTCCCCTTCAATTTTTGTAATGTTTTTCCTTCTGGATGCAAACATCTTGTATTTTACCTAGTAATGACAAGTCAGAAAGAGGGCAAGGAGAGAGAGAGGACCATTTGATCTAAGATCAAATGAATATGTAGGGATAGGAAATATTTACTGTGTTTTAAAATTGTTATACACAGGAAGGATGTGACAAGTGTTGACTTTTCTATAAAAATTTTGAGTAATTCCAACTGTTATGACCCTTGAGGAAAGGGATATTGTTGGAGGAAACTCCAATGTTGTCGAATAAAATATTTATAAAGCTTTCTGCTTTCCTTTACGTGACACAAACTATTTATTTATCCATGAAAATGTAAAGAAATCAACTTTACTTTGAAATGTGGATTATAAACTATTGTCCTAAGTTTTGAGTTGATAGGTTTCTACTAAGTGCAGATATGAAACTGTTAGAAGATGGAATATCATTTGCTTGATTTTAGGGCACATAATGAGTTCCCAGTGAACTTAATTCATAATTAAATAAGAATGACAGGAATAGAACAACATAAAATACTCAGATTCACTTCTTGCCCCATTGCAATAATCGCATTACTCATCAGTCTTTTGTTTGATTTTTGGAAAGAGCCAGAAGGATAACTTCAACATACACCCTATACTCCAGTCACAGCAAAACATTAATGACTGTATTAGTAACAGTGTGTATTATTTATGAGGTACAAGGAGAACCTTGAGTGATTTTCTTCCAGTCTTCCCATTAATCTGAAAAGCAGACATTATTTTCTTCTTTATATTGCTCCCACATAAAATAAACTAACCTGCAAGGTCATACAGCTAGAGAAGCAGTAGTGTGTAATGTTTAAACACTTGGATTGTATCCTCATACTGTATGTATCCAAGAGCCATCTCTTCCAGTCTGCACTGCAAGATACTTTCTGTTTTCACTCTTGATTACAAAAGAATTGTGATTTTATCTCTATGCATTATTCTATGAATTGAGTAAAAGACTTAAAGGAAATAGAATAGCAATGTACTTGAGACATACCAGCTTCTTTTTCTTTCTCATCTCTACAGACAGTCTCTCTGGTCTCTCTGTGTCTCTGTCTTGTGTCTCACTATAGCCCTGTCTCACACTGTGTTTCTCTGTTTCTGTCTCTGCATATATCTGTCTCTCTGTCTCTGACTCTGTCTTTATACCTCTCTGTCTCTCTTTCTCTCTTACACACACACACACACACACACACACACAGATACTCATACAAATGCTAATATCAGAACCAGTGTTTCTAGTCATATTTTGGTTCTCAAAATCTTGTGTTGTCCCTTAGAAACTATATTTTGTCTACGTTTTTGCTAATTTATTGTCTCTTCTATTCAACTAATAATTCTGTTCTAATCCACTATGTAATTTCATATTCATCCTGTAAATCTGTTGAGTTAAAGCCATCCATACTTACCAAAATTAAGCAATGGTCCTGTAAAATTCAGGAGAGTATTTTTCTCAAGATACATATTGCTTATTGTAATCCACAATATATGCCTCCTGTCTGTGTCCATTGATAGCTTAAGAGGTCTTCAAGGATAAGAACTGTCAATTTACTCAATATCAGTCAATAACTTACAAACTTACACAGCGTTTGAGCTGTACAACATTCTCAATATTACTGGAAGATATTTTCACAAATGTGGATATTCCAAGTCAGAAAGAGCAGGCACTGAACAGAGAGGAAAATAAAATATTTGTGAATCATGTGACTATTGTTGTGTTTATCTGAGCTCCTTCCCTGAGAGTGAAGTACAAACTTAATGAAAGGACAAATGTTGTTAGAGGCAATGCACAACTACATGGAGTTCAGCATCTTTCCTTCCCTCCCTCTTGAGTCTGTCGAGGGAAAGTTTATATCAAATAATGGATGCTGATTCCCCCCCCCAGGAAAGCATAGTGCTATCTGAGGGTCTTAGAAAACAGTGTTCCTCAGCCATGTTTTCAAACTTGATGCACAATCTTTATTAATAGCAATGTTGAAACATACAATTGATTTCACTGTTCTAGGAATGCAGCTATTGTTAGGTTTTCCCCTTTCTAAAAAGAAAATTCCACAAAAATGTTAAGCTGTTCAGGGTTCTTCAGAGTAAGAGAATCAAGAGGATAGATAGATGATAGATCAATGGATGGATGGGTAGATAGATAGATAGATAGGAGAAGATTCATTAGAACTGGCTCTTGCTATTATGAAGATTGAGAAATTTCACAATATGCTTTCTATAAACTGGAGAGCCTGGCAAGTTGGTAAAGTGATTCAATACAAGATGGAATGCCTTAAAACCAAAGCTGGTACCATAAAACCAAAGCCAGTACCATAAAGCTCAATCTGGTGCCTGAGAAGCTAGGAGATCTCTGGTATAAATCCTAAAATCCAATGATCAAAGTATTTAAAATTTTTATGAATGTGGATATAATCTCTCTTAAGGAGAGAGATCAAATTTTCCTTTCATCTTTTGTTTTCTAAATTTTCAAGTAATTAGACATTGCCCTGTGCCCAGTCACCATGAGATTTCTTGTACTCACATCCTTCCTTACCAGCCACTCTGCCTCTCTTTCTCCCCCAACCCATCTCATACTAGAGGTTGAACTTAGGACCCTAAATTTGCTAAGCAGGTGCTGTAACACATAAGCCACGCCTGCTAGCCCTCAAATGCCAATCTCTTCTAGAAATACCTTCACAAGAATGTATCACAAGCTACCTCATTATTTCTTATGCCAGTCATGTTGACATGTTGACACCTGAAATTAGCCATGTTCGAAATCAGAAAGGAGAGAGAAAAAGAGAAAGATGGGTGTTTGTTTATATTAGACTACAAAATCTCAACATTGGCTGCACATTTGAAAACCTTGGGAATAATTTCAAAATATAATCAATTAATTTGAAAACCCTGGGAATAATTTCAAAATATAATCAATTAATCAGAACTTGGGATATTTTGTGGTCGATGAAATAATAACTACTAGAGCAGAGAAGAAGTTTGTCTTAATTCAAACTTCTAAAACACATATCATAGACTGATTAATAATTGTTATCAATTAACTTGTCATACTTTTGGAGGCTGGGAAATCCAAATATGGAAGACTTGGTGAGGACCCATTTTCTGGTTTCAAGAAGTCTTTTTGCTTTGTCCTTGTCTGGTGGAAGGGACAGGGTCTCTTAAGCCTTTTTTCATTCCCAAGAGCTCCATCCACATCATCTAATCACCTTCCACAGCCTACACGTCCTAACACTGTCACACTGGTGATTCGAGTTTCAACATGTGAATTGGATAGAGTCCCAAACTTTCAGGTCATAGCGAAGTGTCCAGAAACTTTCACAACAATATGACAAATCCAGGTTATGTCTATTAAATCTAGTGATAACAATGGATGTGTTAGTAAAATAAAGGAAAGAAAAAAAATAGTTGACCTACAAAGAAATACATTCATCCTCCTTCAAGGGAAGCTTCTGGATATTCATCTGTCTCTGTCACTGAGGATGTGGGGAACCTCTTCTTTGCAAGCCATTAACCTCTTACAAAGGAAACTAGAAGGTCAGGGATGAATTGTTCAGGCAGAGCACTCAGCACCTGGGTACTGCAGGGTTAATGTGTAGGAGAGGATAGTTGGAGTTAGAAACTAGGAACATATGTCCTCAAAGTTACATAGTTTGCTTTCTGTTTAATTGCCTTTAAAACACACATAGGCTCTCACATAACACAGAAGGTGAGAGCTGAATGAAGTTTCTGGGTAATGGCTTGAAATGTTTTCCTTATGAGAAGTGGTGTTGAGTTACAGTGTGCAGACGAGAACTGGGAGGAGAGAAGCAGCAACCCGGTCCGGCCCCCACTTTTTCTTGGGCTTATAGGAAGGTGGACATGGGCTCCCGGAATCAAGTCAAGTGATATATTGAACCGTCCTGTGGCCGCAGTCGACTGCTCCCGGAGTGACCTAAGGCTGGTGTTTAACCAGGGTTTTGCCAGGGCTGGCTGAGCAGGCACAGATGCTCTGCTATGAAATGCCACGCAGGCAGAGACTGACAGGCAGTAGGAGCTGAGCTCTCCCCTTGGACTGCTGTTTCCTGTCCTGCTGTGTTCAGGGGAGGGGGAGCTTTCTGCCAACTCAACTGCTGCTGCTGCTGCTGCTACTTCAGCTCTCTCTCCACTCCAGGTAAGCAGGCTCAGAGGGAGGGCAGGCTGCAAGACAATCGCTTGTACCATGAACAAGGTCAGAAAGTTTTTCCGAGGAAGTGGGCGAGTCTTGGCATTTATATTTGTGGCTTCTGTCATCTGGCTGCTCTTTGACATGGCAGCTCTCCGCCTCTCATTCAGTGAGATCAACACCCGGGTCCTCAAGGAAGACATCCTGAAGAGGGAGCATATAGGATTCAGAGTTCAGCCAGACCAAATGATCCTTTACAGCAGCATCAGAGAGATGAGGCCTCCCCCAAGAGGCCCTGGGAAGCGGGGGTGGGGCAAAGAGAACTTTAGAAAGATGGATGAAGGTGCACTCAATGTTGAGGATGATTTGGGCCATGCTGAACAGGAAAGAAAGATACAGAAATCCCCGAGAAGAGGCAAAATTATGTCTTTGTGGCACCCTGCACATCCACAGACCCTTCCTGTGACTCCTATCGGTCAGAAGGCAGAGGGAAGAGACAGCAAACCTGAAGTCCCCACTCCCCAGGTAACACTGAAGCCAAGCCCATTGGTTAAAATTTCAGTACACACAGGTCCCACTGGTGTAAAACAGAAGGGCCCAAAGACTCATAGTCTCAGCCATGACACAACAAAACAAGCAGCTGAAAAAGACCTGAATGTGACCATCAATCTTAAGGCTGACAGATCAAAGCAGCAGTCACAGGCAGTGATCACTAACAGGACACACCCAGCCAGCTCACCAGCACTGGGATTTAGGAAGGCTATAGGCTTAAATGAAACTGAGACTCAGAGCAAAGAACTAAAGGCAAATAAATACAAAACCCATACGGATCTTCCTTTTATCACGTTGATGGCAGATGGCTTAAAGAAGCATCCTATAAATGAGATACTCTTGAGAGGTTTGCCAAAGGATGATGGAGCCATAGTAGCTCCTGGGAGGAAAGGCAATGTTTCTGAAAGCCAGATTGTGATTATAACTAAAGAGGAAGAGCTAAAGACATATACCAAACCAGTTTCCAATTCTCAAACCAAAACTGTATTTCCTAAAGTATTGGGTAGAAGCCAAGCAAAATCCTCTTCAAGAAGTAGAAGTGACATATCTTTCACTTCATCTGCTTTATGGAGATCAACAGTGTCTCAAAGTAAACGAGTCTTAGCTCGAGGACCAAGGCCAGCAAGAATCAATGTAACTGTCAAGGCCAAGCCTGCACAACAAAACCAAAATCATGCAAAAACCCTTCTACCTGAAAACCATGGAAAGCACCCTGTGTTAAGAATAGATGTGACACTTTCTCCAAGGGATCCTAAAGCACCAGGTCAGTTTGGACGACCTGTACTTGTTCCCTCTGGAAAGGAGAAGGAGGCAGAACGAAGGTGGAAAGAAGGAAACTTCAATGTCTACCTTAGTGATTTGATCCCAGTGGACAGAGCCATTGAAGACACGAGACCTGTTGGGTAAGACACATTTCTCTTCTCTTTTTTAATTCCAAGTATTCTGGCTCCTGTTTAGACAATATTTATTTCTAGATAATTTCATATATGTGTTGGTCATCTAGGGAATGAAATAAGCATTAATCATTAGACATTGTCCAAATACCCACAAAGAAAATATTTCCAATATCAGCATATACACTCTCTTCTCTTTCTGTACTATCTTCTCTTGTCCACATCTCTATCAGCTCAGGTTCCATATCCTTCCCTTTGCTGAAATGTTTTTAAATGATTAGGTGAATTCAATTCATAATAAAACACATATGAATGGTAGAGCTAAAAGCTTAACTCCATTATAACTGTGATAATGGAATTAATTCTCAACTTGAAACTTTTCAGTATTAGCAATGTTATCATGAAATACATCTGGGAAACCTAGATATATTCATAGAAGGAATCTTCTTTGCCTCCCTGAATTATATCTTTAACCAATAGAATTCTGCCTAATCATGAACAATGATAACAGCAAAGGAAGAAGTAACTTAGTCCCTGAATTTCAATTGAAAATGACAGACACTTCATAAGTTCATTTACACGGGAATAATGATGTTAGCAAAGACCATTGGTAATGAGCAAACACCTGCAGGATGTTTAAGAGCATAATTAATAATCTCTCACATTTGTAGAGTTTGATCATTTACAAACAGCCTGCATACACATGGCTGAACTTTTATAAGAGCCCTAGAAAGAGTTGGTATACATCATGGTCCCAAATAATAGATGAAGGGCACTCAGGGATGTATCTGTTACTTTTCCCAAAGTGGCATAGCACTGAAACTATTCAATGTACCTTGAGGAACCAGTTGTTCAAAGATTTAAATTATTTAAGTCATCAGAAAGTGGCTGATATCACAGATATTTGACCTGATTCAAACACATTTTTCATTCTGATTCCTTTTGGTTCACTCAGAATTAAGGACATTTTGTGGCCATATGTTCACTACCCATTCATAATATTCAGGTTCCTAAGCCAAAGGATGATTACCTAGAATTATATGGCAAGACTGAAACTTTAGCAGAAGCAGTGTGCAAACATTAGTCTTGTTCGGCTTCTATAGAAAACTCTTCTTTGTACTTACCCAGTATTAGTATGAGAAAAGCCCTTAGAGATATACCCATATTCATACTAGAGTAGGAACAACATCTTTATTGGCATGCCAGCTACAAAAGGGCCATTTTTAATCTCTTAGACATTGGCAAACCAGCCACCTACTAACTTCCTGCTTACATAGAACCTTGTGTCATGCATGTTCCTCACTTTGGCAAATGCATTCTTGATGAGAACACAGAAACACACAGAGATGAGGAGACTGAGGCTGTGGGAACTTACCTCGATCACAGACGAGGTAATCATAGAGCTAGTAATTGAAAAAATTTCATGCTTACAATTATGCTGAATCCATGCTTGCAATTATGGTGTTGTTTCTTTCCCAGCTCCTATGAATTATCCCCAAAAGAAAGTCCTAAAATCTACTGGACCAGATCTAGTCTGAAATCCCGATTGCATATACCAGCTTTGAGCTCAAAACACAGGGGAATGACATAGTTATTAGGACAGCATTTTTTGTGCTCAAAAGTAGCCTGGCAGACTGCTGTAGAGTCTGGGAGAAATCAGACATAGCAAAGAAGCACCAGTTTCATCTCCAAACCAGAGAAAAGCCAGTGTATGGAGCCAAAAGCAATTAATAATAATGTTATCATCCCTGTGATTTGTTGACAGTTTGAGGGCACCCAGTGTCTCTTAGTTTATTGCATGGTTTGTGGAAGCGAAGCATGGCAGTCAAGGAATGGTACAGTGAGAAATGGACATGTATGCTTGAGACTAATGAGTCAGAGAACACATGGCCAGGCCCCTCCCTCTTATCACTTAACCCACCTTGGCTAAATATGGGTGCTGCTCCCCACAAGAGGCTTGGCTTTGGTTCTGTTGCTCCAACAAGAGAGGAGACAGACTAACCACTAAAAAGCCTTCATCCTGGGATCCCTCAGTGTATCTGCAGCCCTTTGTGCCACTCTTCCTTGAAAGAGAATGACTCATCTTCTTTTTACTTCTTGTACTCATATGTTCTGACTGCAAATGTTTGCAAATATGTATCAAATGGATGAAGGCTGGTATAACATTCAAATGAAATACACTTGGCTCATTGGGTGGTAAGATTTGAAGTGGAGTATATTTGTTGTTGTTTATGCTTTGATTTTATTGATAATTTTTAGTATAATGGATTTTCAAAGTCATATGAGGAGTAGGGAGAAAATCATTATAAAATATAATAAAGAAATAAGGAGATGTGTGTGTGAGAGGGTCTTACAAAAACACAGATAAAAGAGTTGGTCTGAATAGACACATGAAGAAATGCTCCACCTCTCTAGCCATAAAAGAAATGCAAATCAAAACAACATTGAGATTCCACCTCACCCAAGTTAGAATGACTATAATAAAAAAAATCTAATAACAACAGATGCTGGAGGGGATGTAGCCAAAAGGGAACCCTATGGCATTGTTGGTGGGAGTGTAAACTTGTTAAACCACTTTGGAAAGCAGTATGGAGGTTCCTCAAAAGACTCCACATAGAGCTTCCCTATGACCTAGCAATCCCACTTTGGGAATTTACTCAAACAATCACAAACAAGGTTATACTAAAGCTACCAGCACAACAATGTCAGCATTTATATATATATATATATATATATATATATATATATATCTGATATACACATCCATATACACAATGCCTCCATCAGAAAGAATGGCATCGCCCCATTTGTTAGGAAATGGAAAGACCTGGAAAAATTATATTAGGTGAAGTAAGCCAGACCCAAAGAAACATAGGTCCCAAATAAGGTTTCCCTTATTTGCAATAACTAGTATAAATCTAGGACAAGCAGAAAAGGTCAAAAGCTATGTACGTATAACCATATAAGATGCTGTTAAGTGAAATGAACGCCAAGATAGGAACACAGTGGGGTTTTTTTTCGTTCTTGCTGTTGTTTTTAATGTATTTAAATGTTTAATGAATTTTTTTGTTTCTTTTGTATGTTCTTCCCCCACAGTATAACTCCTGTTTTCACTGTATTTGATGTCAGTGCCCTGCATCTTGTATATACATTTCTCTAATTTGGGGAGGGGAAGGGAAATAACAAAATTTAGAAACAAGGATATAGGTTGACCCATTGTAACAATGAGATGTACAGACACTATGTTGAAAACGAACTTTACAACTTGGAGTTGGGGAGGGAGGAATTGGGGAGGTGGGGATGGAAGGGATGGTTGGAGAAAAAACAATGGAGTAGGTAACAATGCTCGATAGGAAATATACTCATTACCTTACTCATGTAACTGTAACCCCTCTGTACAGTATTTTTACAATTAAAAATTTTTAAAAAGAGTTGGCCTTAAAATAGCTACATTAGCAGCCCATTGCAACCTTCCCATTTCAAGAGTTTGAGGGACTATTTCTCTTACTGCCTTTTAAATTTTACCCCAAGTCTACTATCATAGATGAACACAATAACAGTCATTGAATATTGATTGAAAAATATAAAAACCATAGGTATACTATTTTCAGTTAAATTCCCAGAAGAAAAATAACAACTAGATAATAGTTAATAAATTATTGAAAGTGAATTAACTGATACCTTAGGACAAAGTTGCCATGATGTAGTGAAAACCAGAAGGGTAGACAGCACAATTTCTCCTGTTTTAGTTCTCAGATCAGACTCCCTTTTTCAACCATGTTCTCTTCTTCTTTCCCTTTGGAATCTCGAAGGACCATTTCTAAGATGTTGACACGCACCTTTCCCCAAAGCACGGTCCTGTTATCAGCAATATCCAAATGCCCACTCATTGGCTGCTCAATATTTCTGCCCCTCATGGTAGATCTCTGGCATGATGAATACATCATTTTTCCCAAAGTGGCCTTCACAGAGTCAATTCTTGACTATTGTCAGATATTCTGCTCATGATAATGTCCTAATGTTTTTATTAGCTGATCTTTTCTCATATCCTCCTTCCAACCTTTTCTTTTATGGCCTTCAGCATTTGCTCTGACAAAAGCTAATCCAACATTGCTCAAAACTCTAACTGCAGTGAACTTCCACCTGGAGCATGACTGTGACCTCTGAGTTCCAATAACATCCCCGTTACTGAAATGCTTTATCGTCTGCTCTCTCTTCACTGACTGTGATCTTGAGCTTTTTTAAAAAAATTATTTAGTTATTTCTTTTTGCTTCTCAGTAAAATTGCCTCTGAGAGAATACTAATTTAACTCTATTTCATGTATAATATTCCAAAGATATAGGTTTGTAAGTTTGTACAGTACAGATTTAGAAAGCATATTTCTCTAAAATATTTTAAGTTGATTCTAATTTAAGGAAATAAATGAGAAGTAGCAATTCAAATGAGGCTTATAATAAGTCATATTAGAAATTATTAATGACTTCCTAATTTTTCTTTCTGAATGTACACATATATTAGCACATATTCTAAAGTAAATATATTGTTTAAAACTGCAATTAATTAATTAATTCATGCATCTTCATTAGTTCATATTTTCTCATTGTTTGGTTTTTAATTTTAATACTTTGACTTTAATCAAGAAACATCTGTTGATTTTTTGCAAGAATGTTTTATGTCAGTAAGTAAAATACAATTTCATCTTGGCCTACAATCTTTGCACATACAATATGCTTAAAATGCAGTGCTCTTTTGGCACTTAAAGTCTCACATTTAATCATTTTATATAAAAAAAATCCTTTTAGTTCTTGCTCTTATATATTGGAATTTGTTTCATTGTCAATAATCAACACATGTACAATAAATATATACATACACACACACACACACACACACACACACACACTCACACACACACACACACTCTTCCACAAAAGCACATGCATTTTCCTGAACTGTTGTCAGACCTACTGAAAATGCAGGACAGTTCTATGTGGAAAAATGTTGTCTTTTGGCCTGCAGCAATAGCTAAGCTGAAACCCCCAAAATGAACTTATTTTAAGAGTACACTTCCTGAATCTGAATTTAGAGGGGGAAAAAAAGAGGCTCAAAGGAAATTTTCCTGCCTGCATATTGTTTTTAAAGTCCAATGAGAATTATGGCATCCTTATTTACCTCTGCTGTGTTGTAACATTACTCAATTGCTACTTTAATGCTTTGCTGTCTCTATGGAAGAGCTTTGACAAGACCCTCAATGAAGCCATAAAATAAGTCTTTTTTCTCTTGGTCCAGAGCTGGGACTGTCAACCGATAATTTGATTCCTTCCTACACAGTTAAGGAGAGTTTTCTTTTGGCGTGTATAAAAAACAAAGATAGTTGTGGGCATTTACCACAAACCAGTATAAATTACTGAGGGAAAAGGAAAACTTTCTGGAACCTTTAACATTGAGCCTAAAAGGTCAAAAGCCATGGTAATGAGTTACAGGAGGGAGAGAAAGAGTACAAGCTAGAAAATAGAATATAGTTAAGCACATTTCGTCCTAACTATAACATTCCAATAGTTTATGAGACAGAGAGGAGGAAAAAATAACCTGAAGTTAAATAAAATTTAAGATTTTATTTTATCTGAAATGATTTTTTTTTTTTTCGGTTGTGGGGCTTGAACTCTGGGCCTGAGTGCTGTCCCTCAGCTCTTCAGCTCAAGGCTAGCGCTCTACCATTTGAGCTACAGTGCCACTGCCAGTTTTCTAGTGTTTTTTGTTTGTTTGTTTGTTTTTGGTTTTGTTTTTTTAATTGGAAATAAGAGTCTCATGGATTTTCCTGCCCAGGCTGGCTTTGAACGGTGATCCTCAGATCTCAGCCTGCTGAGTCACTAGGATTACAGGTGTGAGCCACCAGCACCCAACTTGAGATGAATATTTTAATTGATGAACTTCAACACACATGAACTTGTGGCCCTGTGTGTGTGTTTCTAAGATAGGAATAGGTCTGTTTCACTGAAAAGTCACATACATGAATGGAATTAAATGGAGACTGTGTTAAGAATAGAAGCTAGGCCACAATGCCACAGAGGTTAAACATGGCCTAGAGATTATTGTGAAGCCTTTGTACACTATATTACATTCAACCCATGACAAGCTTATTCTCTTAACAAGGAAAAAACCAAGAGAAAAGATAAATGAAATTAAAAAAAAACTTTTCTACCACTAATTCAAAGCAAAAGTATAGAACAGTGCCTAATTAACTTAAAAACTGGAAAATATTAAAACAAATCAGTGAATTTCCCTCTTAAATACTCCCTAAATAGTCCTTTCCTCCTGGAAAAGATTAATTAGCAAATGTAGGATTCTGAACCTATTTACATGGCTTTTTCACACCTGTAATCCAGTGTTCAATTTAGCCACCAGCTTAATTTTATCATATGTGTGTATATGTATGTGTATATGTGTATATGTGTGTATGTGTATGTGTGTATGTGTAAATGTGTATATGTGTATGTGTATATATATTTTTGTGTGTGTGTGTGTGTGTGTGTGTGTGCGTGTGAGAAAGAGAGAGAGAGAGAGAAAGAGAGAGGCTTGCAATAAGGGACTGACATTCTCCTTCAGCTTTTTTGCTCAGGGCTGGCACTCTATCATCACCCAAGTCATAGCTCCTCCAGCCCAGTTTTGTTTTCTTTCTGGTTAATTGGAAATAAATTTCACAGACTTTTCTGCCCTGGCTGTCTTCTAAATAGCTAGGATTATGGGCATGAACTGCCAGTGCTAAACTAAATTTTGTTAAATTATTGATATATTTCCTTGAGTTACAGAAGTAACTTTCTTTTGGGCTTTTTATTTGTTTGTTTGTTTGTTTTTGTTTTTGTGTCCCCAAAGTTTCAGAAAATTCAGAGGAAATAATGTTTAGGGGGTTCTGTCTTGTTGTTTGTTTTCAAAAACTGAAAGGAACTAGAGTTCCCTGGATAAACCTTAAATAATATGCCAAACTCAAGTACCTTTTAATCCCTGCTTCTAAAATACTGGCATTTGTAGGATGCAGTAGCATGGAGAAACAGGCCTTACAGGCCTTTGATTCTGAAAATGATTCCTCCAGGTAGATATTCTCACCATCCCAGTCATAACTACAGAGAAGCTAAAACTTGCATGAGAAACTGAAGTTTTAGACCGTAATGGAAAGTCATTTGGAAAGTGGCAGGTTATTCCACTGCAAGCAATATCTGCTTGTTGCCAGACAGGCAGCTGGGAACTCCCTTCTTTCATGGACATCATCTACTCTGATCCCTGCAACAGCCAAAGTCCCTCCTTATTAACAAATAAGGGCAGTCACTCATGAATACAGGGAGGGAGGGGGAGGAGGAGGGAGGGAGGGAGAGAGACAGAGAGAGAGCACAACTAACTTCTCCAAGAGACCACAGTTTTCATGTCACAAAGTTTTACCCCAAACCTTTGTCTTCTGATTCTTCCTTCTGTAGTTATAATTCTACTGCACCAGTTTGGTTCCTCCAACCCCAGTTATATCCCTATCATCACTTTCATCACTCCTGGACTTGCACATATGAAGGGAAACCCTCCCTTGCTGAGACTCAACCTCCCAAAGAAAACCTGCTTATTAGAATCCAGGCAGTAATGTAGGTGCACCTGTATGTTTTAAGTATATCTTTTATATGTGTGAGTGTATAATGTATATTTTAACCAATCATTGCAGCAGTACAGTAAGATTACTTGCAAAGGAGGCTGAAAGCAACAACGACAAATTAAAATGATATAGCTGCTATCCCAGGTCATTTGACACTCAAAAGAAAATTTTCCAACTTCTCGTTCTAATGTTCTTTATATAGGCTACAGTTCCTCCTTCCTTTGTTTGTTATAATCATATGACTGTGGAAGAAATTAAGATGCTTTTCCTTATACGTAGGTCAGAGATGTGAGAGGGTAAACAAGGCTAAGGTTGCATCGCAAACATAGAGATGTTAATACTAAGTGAAGATTTCGAAGTGATTGATTCAATGCCCTATACAACAGAGAAGGTATAAGGAGTAAAGCGATTTGCCTCAAGTCACGCACTAACAGATGAGGCAGTATTACTCCAAAGGTGCCCTACGCTCTCCACTCAGGACTATTTTTGTCTCATCACACTATGTCCTGCAATTCTCCCTCCCAAACCAGTTCTACCCTGACAGCTGTCTGCTCAAAATAGACTATTGTTAAAGTGGCAAAGGCTGATTCTAGGAGTAAGCTTATATTTCTGACATGGAGTATACTTGCTCTAATGTATACACACTGGCCTCAGAAAACCCAGTATCCTTGCTAAGACCTTTGGAAAAGAGGAGAGAAATGTGACTTAAATGTTCTCAGCTAGCAGCCAGGTGCTTTGCACTATAAGTGATAGTCTACCATGGGAAGAACAAAAAGCAAAACTCTTCTATCACTATACCCTCTTATCAGTCAGAGACAAAAGAGTCCCAATATTCTAAGGTCTGAGGGAAGAGAATGTAATTCCAGGCAGAGCTCCTCAGGGGGAGGCACAATTCTCCTGATGCTCCCAAAGATATCCAAGCTTAGGGAGGGAAGGCCCCTGAAGGCTTCCATCCAGGCTGCAGTTGAATTGCAAATCGAAGTTGAGAAAATATTCTCCCGACCTTCTGTTCAGATCTGTGAAGACAGAGACTTGACCCACATCATACATTTTGCCTGTATTGGGATAAAATGAAAAATTCATAGAAATGAGAGAATGCTATCATTCCCTTGATCTTCTGATTTGAAACCTTTATTTGATAGGCTACATTCAAATCAGGTAAGTGGCAGCGCATTCAGCACACAGAAGCCGAGAAGGTGAAGTACATCCCCGTTCTGAGTCTTTTTTGATAAATGATTGAGTGCTTGGTGGACTCAGATTAAGGGACTGCCCGTTAAAGGGCAGTGCATCTGGTCAGAATGAGGGTGTTTGCATTATGGGTCATTGGAGGTCGTCCATGTCCATTTTCCACCATGAAACCAAATATTTCTACACCCATTATCTCTTAAAATCTTTATGGCCGTTCTGGGATACAAACTGCAGCATCTTCATCCTAAAAGTGAAGAAATGGAGTTTCTGGAAGGTTAAGTGACTGACCACAGTAGCTGTGTAGCCAATGAAAGCAAGATCGGTTTCTTGTCTCCTTTTCAAAGTTGAGTTTTTCTGTTCTAGGGTAAATGTGCATCAGTTAGCTATAGCATGATGTGCTCACCCACTTTATAGCGATCATTTGTTTGTAGTATTTGAACTGGCCACAGTAATCTGAACACAGATGTCCCCCAAACAAAAAATCAGGGTTAATTTTAAGCAGAACAAAACAGTTTGAGTTAATTTTACATACCCAGTTTGTATAATAACAAATGGCATACATAATAAAAAAATAGAATTTCTAGTGATGTTTATCAGCACAGAATTACCTTGCATTGAAGTGAGACTTTATTCCAATTCCTATTTCCACAATGTAGCTAAAATCAAGATTTCCAGTAGGAAAATAGCAATAAAGACAGGTTATTTTACCTGCGTCAGTGCAGGATAACTTGGAAAAGCTGTTGAAACCTATGGAACTTAGATGAAATTGAATGACAAAGCAAGACTTCTTACGTCTAAAAACCTTTCTGGGCTGACCTGTTGTGCTTTTGAGCAAAATAAGCATGCCATCCTTGGCTTTTTTTTTTCTAGACACCAGAAAACATGATTAGCCTGTTCAGTAATACAGAAGATCTGGCTTTGTGTCAAAGTCTCACTTTGACACTTTGTAGGTGAAAGCTCTAGTAGATGTTGTGTGTCCTTATATTGCCTGTTATCAGACACTGGTATGATCTGTACCACATCATATTCCTTGGGATAGTCTCCACATGATTCCTTAAAAACACATAAAATAGAACGTTTTTCAATAATTGCCAGAGAGTTAAGCTAATTGTTGGGATATAAAAGTGAAATCTAATAGGAGTTCTACAAGACCAACCTGTATGGGTTTCTAATGATCAAACAAAGGCACTCAGCACAATGGGGGTGGATGAAGGATCAGCTAAGGTGTTTGGTGATTGGAGATGCCATCTCCAAATTTTATACATCCTACAGCTTTGCTCAACTCCCCCATTCCAAACTAACTGACATAAGTAATTCTTAGAACTTCCTTCTAAAATAGGTTTAAAAAAATATCTACTGGTTCCTACGATAAGAAAAGCCACATCATATGAAGGTTAACTCTTCAAAATGTGTTTTTGATTTGTCACCGTATATGTCTAACATTTAGTTCTCAGAATTTCACAGCTAGCCTTGTTAGTTCACACAGAATTTATACAGCTGACCTTTGCTTTTTAGAGCTGATTTATTATTTTTCAGCACCAAACGCTGAAAGAACATTTAAGTGTGAGATGTGCATTTCTCATTAATTTACATCATAAAATTAAACATGTGAAGACAGGATGTTCCAGATGTCTTCTGCTCCCTCCCTCTACTCGGGCCATTATCTCTTCTCCCCTGCCCCACAGAAACCATAATTAAACATTTAACCACTTTACACCCATTTCCTCAAAATTTTCTGTCAGTCCTTTCCCCCCCCCCCTTCACTGTTAAGATGACCCCTAGACGTAGATTTTCCCAAGTTTATTCTATCTATCTATCTCTCTCTCTCTTTCTTTTTTTGTTGGTTGTGGGGCCTGAACTCTGGGCTAGGCACTGTCCCTCAGCTCTTCAGCTCAAGGCTAGAGCTCTACCCCTTGAGCCACAGTGCCTCTTCCAGCTTTTGCTGCTTATGTGGTGCTGAGGAATCAAACCCAGGGCCTCATACAGGCAAGGTAAGCATTCTACCACTGAGCCACCTTCCCAGCCCTCTATTTCCTCTTAAACCCATATGCCAGCCAGTGATCAAACAAACCATATCCTTGTATCATGAAAAAAAGTTGGCCTCTCCAACTTGAGAATGGGCTCAATAACTCTCAGAAATATTTTTACATGCAGCCAGCAAGCACTGTCTCTCATTGCCCATAATTCCTGTTCCAATATTCTCCATTCGCCTCAACTGCTAGTCTAGTTCATTAACAAATAACCACTAGGTGCTGTTTTGGTCTTCACATTTTTTCCAAGTAAACCTATTTGTATACATTGACCCCTCTTGTCTTCCTGTCTTAGAGGAAAATGTCTCTTAACTTACTATTAACGCTTCATATTTAAGTGCCCTCCCATCTCATACCAACCCGCTATCTGCTCAATATATATTTATAAAATATTTGTATGTGCAACTGTACTAGAGCTGTGGTAATCTAGAAGTATTTGACCCAGATGCGGGGAACTCTGAATAAAGGAAATAAATTAAATTGATAAGTGAAAGCTTTGAAACACAGATTACTATAAGAGACAATAACAAGAGAATTATATTCTATAATAATAGAAGATTAGAATAGTCAAAGAAAACTTTTCTGTAGAGGATGCATTTAAGCTAAAACCTAAATGGACAAAGAATCCATTTATGCAAGCATAGAGAGGTCCTCAAAGTTATGAAAACATAGTAAATTAGGCTGTGATAGAGCACGTGGTCTTTTTTTTCTCCACTAGGGATTTGTGTAATGATTTTAAGGAAAAGGTTGTTAGACATATGACAAAAAGTGTACATTAGGGTCCTGCTAGGAGACCTCTGCAACAATCCTAGAGAAAGACAGAGAAGGTTGAAGAGCAAGGGTAGCAAGGTAGAAGTGTGAAGACACTGGGTGACAGATATAATCAGGAAGTCCAATGGCAGAGTAAATGGATCGATTAAAACAAATTTACACTAGTTGAGAATGGCATCTATATTTTATAGATGTGATTAAGAAGAGAAATGCAGAAAAACTGGTTAGGCTACATTGGGTGAAGTAAAAATATCTTAAGACATTTTATATCTTAAGTTGCCTGTGAAACATACAGGGGCATGTGGAGTAGTTGATTTGATATGTGTCTGAAATTCACAGGAGAAATCTTGTCTAGATGCAAATTTGGAAGATGTTATCAGATTTTGAACTATGGGAACAGATGGGATCAAACAGTAACATAATACATAGAAAACAAAAGTCCAAGACCCAGCTTGGAGACTGTTTATAATGAATAACAGGGAAGAGCTAAGAAGGAGAGGGAAGGAGGAAAGCCAGGGAGTAATAGGTGGACACTAGGAGAATATAAGGTCTCAGAAAAGATGGGGCAAGACTACAGGAGACTAGGTCTGTCAATTTTACCAACTGTCACTATATCACTCATCGATGAAATGAGGGCTATCTCAGTCATTAACTGTAATTGATATATCTTGCACTTTCCCTGATGTCCACATATATGATTCTGATACTTTTGTTATGAGACAGATGAGAATGAGATGGTGAACTTGTTTTGCATTCCCCCTGACTATCCCCTATCTCTCTTATTCCTAAGATTTGATGCTCAGTAGTCTACAAAATACTGTCCATTACTGAACCTACTTTTGAATCTTTACTCATTTTGCTCTCTCCTTAGCCTTTCTCTCCTTGAGAAACTTGAATCTTATCACTGGCATTTTGATGCTCACTGATACTTTGGTCTCTCTCTCACCAGAGGGTCTGACAATTGGATTTCTGCATGAGACACTTTTTGTCTTTTTGCGAAATAAATTTTAGAGATTATAATTTGGTGATTTCCAAAATTATCCTTCAAACTGTTCATAATTATGTAACCAAACACAATTTTTCATTTAATTCTTGGAAATATTCCAATTCATATTCTTTATTTTCTAACCTAAATTAAGGATTTTCTCTAAAATTAATGATTAATATTAGAATTCATTATTTTGTATTGCCAATAGACACTTCCATGGATTTTGATGTAAAAATTCATAAACTACAAGAAAGTTCCAAAATGCAGTAAGGAAAAGAAAAAAAGCAAGCAAGAAAGAATGCATTCACAAAATCACTTATTCTAAGCAAATGTGCCTTTTCTTGAGAAGTTGAAGGATACACAAAGAATACACGTGTCTTCTCATTTTTAAAGCCTTTTTTAGTGTTTTAACTTATTAAGTACTTCAGGTAGATTGATTGAAATAACCCTCAAAAGACAACATACAATATATGTACACATATGCTTTATTTCATATTTAACTAATCGAATACTTCAGGCAAATTGATAGAAATAGCTCATCAAAGACAAATAACATATGTTATACTATATCACATATTATATGAGGCATATGTATGTAATTTATTAATGTAAATAAATATATTAATTTATATAATAAGCATAATTTAATAATGCAATAAATATGTTATATTATTGAATTTATATTTACTTTTAAATATAAATATATTTATGCATATTTGTAGTTATATATTAATGTATAAACATGCCATATTTATATATTATATAATATATAGTAAATATTTGATTTATTATGTAAATTAGTATGTATGTATAATACAAATGAATATTTATGTATATAATATATTGTATTATACATATATAATATGTATTTATACATAAGTATATTTTGATTTTCCATTACTTGAAAGACTTCTTCATATCAGTCCTCTACTTTTTAAATATTAATCATATAAACAAGGAGAATAAATTAACTTTACATTAGAACTTAAGTTTCCAAATTAGACTCTTAATAATTTGTGAGTCATTTATTTTAGTTCATTTTGTTTGTTTTTTAGGACACAGATTCTCAGGCTAGGCAAATGTTCTGTATGATATACTAAGGTGTTTTTAGTTACTATAAGAGCAAATCATTTCTGGAGAGCCTTGAACTACAGAGAAGAGGTAGATTTACTTCTTTTTTTTTTCTTTTTCTTTTTTTTTTCTTTTTTGGTCATGGGGCTTGAACTCAGCCTGGGTGCTGCCTTGAGCTCTTCAGCTTGAGCCTGTCTTCAGCTTGACCTTCAGCTTGAGCTTGTCTTGAGCCACAGTGCCACTTTGCTTCTTACTTCTTAAGAACATGCTGTGGCAATACATACTAGGCAAATTTTGTGTAATACATATATTTAGTTTTATAACAAGCAGGTTTGCTTTTTTTTCCTTTTTTATGTGTTTTTTAATTGTAAAAATACTGAACAGAAGGGTTACAGTTACATGAGTAAGGTAATGAGTACATTTCCTATCGAACATAGAACAAGCAGGTTTTCTTATCTCTGCTTCATAGTTGATGTGTTAAGGTTTACAGCAGTTATGCTTCATCTACAAGCCAATAATTAGCTAGAACTGATACTTGCTCACGTATTTATCTGATTCTCAAACTCGTAGTTTTAGTGCAGCAAACTAGTTAGACAGATATTGTCAACTATAAAGTGTAATGAAAATATCTTGCTATATTTTCCTTATCTATTGCTTATTTATTGAATAAGCAATGTACAGCCATGTTATTCTCACAGAACACTAGCTCTCACAAATGTCATATCTACTGCTAGCTGTTTTCATTCTTGTGAATGTAAGACTTCCTGAAGATATTTAGGAAGCCAGACTGAACCAGAGTTTTAGTCTCAATCTACTAACAGTATTATTATGAGTTAATCTCTTTGGTTAATCTCTTTGATTTGAGGTTTAAGTCAAAATTAGAGAAAGCAGTTATAATATTTATTTATCATCACTATTAATTATTGCATCACTACCCAGAGATGTGTTAGCAAGATGTCAAATTCTCTGTAAAATTCCATTGGACACTCCTCCTTAAAGAACAACATAGGCAAGACAGGAAGGGATACAAGCAATAAGACAGTCTGAAATGTAGAACCTGGAAAAATCCAAGACCAGTGGCAACACTCCTAAACACCATCTTTCACTGGGCCTTATTCTATGCCAACAAAATGGCTTCAGCTGTGTCTACTTTGAAGCAGAGCCTCAGATAAGTACATATAGTTGAAAATAACTTTATATGTAAATATAAATATATAATACATTATCTTTCTTTTATCTCAGAATATTCAAATTCTGAGAAATTCTTGTGTAAAGATTCAAAATTGAGTCTAACCATCTTCAAACCCCTGCCTTTCTATTTCAGCATGATGCCCTCACAAGTTCTTATGTCCCACATTGCTAGTCCTCAACAGCTACTCCCTTTTCTGGTTAGTCTTCCACTGCTCTTTTATTTTACCCCCTTCCCAGGAAAAAGTATTTGATAAAAATGATCATTAATGACATAGACAAATATTAATGCTAATATGCATGTATAATGATACTCAGTGAGTTTTCCAACCAACTTTTGTATTCTATTATTGTCTCTTGTACTCTGCTTCTATCTTGTCTAGTTGTGCACAACAGCAAGTTCACAACAACCTCCCAACCACCAGTGTCATCATGTGTTTTGTGGATGAGGTGTGGTCCACTCTCCTGAGGTCTGTTCATAGTGTCCTCAACCGGTCTCCTTCACACCTCATCAAGGAGATTCTACTGGTGGATGACTTCAGTACCAAAGGTAAGCAAACCTGTTCTGCAGAAAAGTCAAAGTATTAGCAGGAGACAAAAGCAATTTAGATGGAAATTTTACAGAGTACATTGATGAAGCATGACTTTCTCAAATGCTGAATCCTTGCTTCATGAGGAACTTATAAGCATAAGTCTAAATTATCTGTGAGATCGGAAAACTCATCCCAGGTTCTGATCCACTAACTACCTCAGGCTTCCCTTCAGCGATAACCTTCCTGACATGAGGGAATGATTTTAACTCTGCAGTTGCTTGAAGAAGGACACTTTGAAGTGAGTCCAGAAGATGTTCCAAGTCCATTCTCATTAAATCAAAAAACCAGTGTTTCCCCCCACACACACACACACAATTAATAGAATGCCTTTCCTACTGGTAATAACAGGGGTTCAGCTCAATGGAAAAAACAAAGAAATGGAAGTCATATATTTTCCTCCTCTAGAGAAAGGCAAATTACATGTTCAGTTAAGTGTGGAGAAGGCAAGTTTTCTGGAAGGATCAGAGAGATATAGTTCTAACAGAGTTCAAAAAGAGAACCCACTATGCTTTTTTAAGATTGTTTTTGTATGTTGCAATAAAGAAGAACCTTGGCCTTTAAGGATGTCAAATATTTTTATACATAGGTGGTCCCACAGATCTGGTTCCTACTACATTGTGAATTTTCACAACCTATTGCTTGGAATTAGCAAGGAAATAACCATGTTACTAGTACAGTCTAGCCTTGAACTATAAGCATGGTGATATGAATATAGTCTTTCATTTTGCAGTTCCTATAGTAGGAACTGAATCATAACGAGATCAAGAAACAGTGACTACAAGCATTAAAAAGTCATTTTGAAAGCATAAACTCTTTTAATATCTAATTATGAAGCAGGAAAATTCCCTTTGTGGTCGGAAGATCCAAATTTTGTGAGACCTGAAAACTTGAAGAGTTCTCAGAGTTCTCTGTATTTAAAAAAAAAACACAGTCTGGGGGCACAGTTCAGCTGGTCAAGTATTGGGTTTAATGACTAGTACTTCTAAATGCAAATATACATACATACACACACACATACATACACCACAAAACTACAAGGAAAATGAGCTGTAAAAAACAATGCTATTCCTAAAAGCCATTCTTATGTCAAATAGCTGCCAATTTTACACAGAAATGACTGTAGGCCATACAAATAAATCCTTAAAATTCCCAGCCATGATGTTTTTAAGCTGAGTCCCACTGTGGCTAACTAAAACAGAGAAGAAAACTTGATGGAAGCAATGCCAGAGCAGGGATGACAGTGATTTTCATTAACTGCATCAGCAGCACCAGCTACTTTTGCAAAAATTTTCCAAACTTGTGCACACTGATTATCCTCTTTCCTGCAATATGAGAAATTAGGCATTGAACCCAAGCCAAATCTCCAAAAAAAATGACTTCAGGAAATAAAATTATGGCCCCAAAATAAAATTTAATGAATACAATTAAGTCATGGCCTTTGGAATTTGACATTGTAGAGGCAATTATAGTAGAAACTGAGTATATTAAAGTCTTTTCTTCATTTATCCTTATTCTGATATAGACTACCTAAAAGGTAATTTGGATAAATACATGTCTCAATACCCCAAAGTTCGGATTCTTCGACTCAAAGAGAGACATGGCTTAATAAGAGCCAGGCTGGCAGGGGCACAGAATGCCACAGGTAAGAAGTTATTATTCTTTAATATATTTTTTCTCCAATGTAAAATTTTTTCAAATGTTAAAGAAACTTGAAAGAAAAAAACAATGAATGGCTAAATGTTCATTACTAAAGTCTACCAAATTTTTTCCCTTTTTACTATGTGTGACTTAAGTGAAAGAAAAGCTAGTAAACATAAGGAAGGTCCTTGGTACTACCAAAAATAAATTAATAAATCATATTTTAATACAGATAATATATGTACATATGAACTACATATATGTATATATTCCACATCCATGGATTTAACCTATTGTGGGGGTTTTAAAATTTAAAAAATATAGTACAAGCTCTTTTGTTATCATCTCTAAACAATATGCCATAACAACTATGTATGTAACATTTATATTGCACTACATATCACAAGTAATCTAGAAATGGTTTAAAGTATATGGAAGATGTGAGTCCTCTTCAAACAAGTAACTTGAGAACCCAAGGATTTGGTGCCTACATTGGAACCTGAAACCAATCCCTATGGACACTAAGAAATGACTGTGTAGATGAAATAGCAATAAATTAATAAATTCCTTTTGCAAATTGCTATATAGTTCCAGAACATTTATTCTGAATTACTCTTCTTATTTTCTCTGAATGGTAGAGACTGGGGTTTGCATTTTGAGCAGCATTAGTAGAGGGTCAGTGCCTGAGAGCTTGAGGAAAAGTACAAAGGTGTGTCAAGATGGGGTTATGGAACAGCCTTGTCTAAGAATAGGTCCAACCTCCTGCACATGACTGCTGTGGGGCATTCAGGGGATTTCTTTCCTTTACCAGCTGCTGCTGCTGATATACTTCAGCTTTGAGCAAGGCTGGCTTCCTGAGTCCTTCTGACTATGGGCTGTTCCCCAATCCTCACAAATGCACATGACCAAAATTTGAATATTATGCTCAAACCAGAGATCAGTAAAGATTATCCAGCATAAACCTTCTCTGAATTCCTTGCCAGTCACCATTCATTCTGTGGAGCTTTGCCCAGAAGAATGTGAAAAAAGGGAAGCAATGGACAAAGACAAGATCAGAAATTCAAGGATATACAGGAATAAAATTCAAGCTGCCAGATTTGGTCTGTAGGTTTTGTCAGCCCTTCTTAAAGATTAGAAGAGTCAGCTGGGCACTGGTGGTTCACATCTGTAATCCTACCTACTCAGGAAGCTGAGGTTTGAGAATCACAGTTCAAAGCCAGCCCTTGCAAGAAAGTCCATGAGACTCTTATTTCTAATTAACCACCAGCAAACCAGAAGTGGCGCTGTGGCTCAAAGTGGAAGAGTATGAGCCTTAAGCAAAAGAGTTAGGGACCAGCCCCATGACCAAGGACAACAAAAAGTTTAGAAGAGTCATTAGAAACCAAACAGTGATCATTCTTACCATATCCACCATGTTTTCAGGATTAAGGATATGTTACATTTTTCAGGTCAGAAGATCAGGTCCAGTCAGTTGTGTAGTGTGAATAAGGAGGTCAAAAGGCCCAAAGAGAATTTCAAATGTTGGTAAGCAAACCAAAAGCAACTTATCTCCAGACATTATTCACTATATGGAGGCCAGTAACACAGCCTCATCAGTGACTGTCAAAAGTGAAGGTCAGATGCTCATTTTCTTTGTGACATGCTACTTAGCAAAATAACTGCCACTGCTGTTAGATAGCAAACTTTAATGTGATTATATATATGAAGTGATATATAACTCCTGGCCAACTTCAAGTCTTTCTGAGATGCAACAATGGACATCTTTCTTTGAACTTCTACAGCCTGTTTCTGCTATAGGTTCAGCATATGGCTTTCTTAGTATCACTTATAAGTCATGACATAAAACTAATGATTGAGCCAAGCCCAACATTTCTTAAGAACCCCAAATATGATACTAATTGGTGCTGGCAGCAAGATCTCATGCCAGTCAATAAGTGTATGTTAAAGCCTGTGCTTATCAAAGATCTAAGGCTGATGCCTCACTGACTACTTTGAGGATGGCTTAAAATGTGTTTTAAATTACAATGAAGCAAGCCAGGCACTGGTGGTTCACGCCTGTAATCCTAACTACTCAGGAGGCTGAGATCTGAGGATCACGGTTCAAAGCCAGCCCTAGCAGGAAAGTCTGTGAGACCCTTATCTCTAATAAACCACTAGAAAACCAGAAGTGGCACTGTGGCTCAAGTAGTAGAGTACTCACCTGAGCTGAAGAGTGCAGGGACAGCACCCAAGCCCAGAGTTCAAGCCCCACGACCGACCAAAAAAAAAAAAAAATTACAGTGAAGCCCATCTGGCATTCCTGGGACCTAGTCATAGGAAATAGAAAAACCTGCCAGGTTATAATCAAGATTCGGCTCTGAGCTTGAGTTTAACCATTTGTTGAAGAACAATAAAGAATACTAACATTTATTAAGAATTTAGGGATTAGATAGATCTTAGCAATTGTCCATGAGAAATAATTCCAAGAAGATAAACAACCTATTTTTCTGTTTAGGATGATCAGGGTTGAGTTTAAGAGCAGTCATGTGTAATTTCAACATAAATCCAACTCATCATTCTTTTAAGAGGCTCAAGATCAGGAACACTGTATACAAAGTCTACAAATATGCACCACAACTAGAAAGCCTGCCAAGGATTTCTACACTGAGAGCTTCTTGTTTTCTTATCTAACACAGCTCTACAATCTTATTGTCAAACAAAATAATTGCAGGTGGAGCCATGGTATTTATGCAGAGGACAATTTTCATCTTCTCTCAAATAAAACAATATAAGACTCCATATTGTTTGGGTCAGATGCAGCTTCCCCCAGGTCCTGGAAACAAATGTGATCACACATTTGGGAGTTCATCTGGCTTTTATTTAGGACTAGGGAAGTTGATCTAAGTTCCTTAGACTCTGTAAGAATTATATGGGGATAAAGACTGTGGTATAGTATAGATGTCTTTGTAAATTCCAGATCTGAATAGACCACAATTAGGACTGGTAAAAACAGAGATGTGCTCTGCATGGTTTATCAGCCAAGTGGACCTCTCAAACCATGCAAACACACCCTCCATTAGTTAAATGACCTTATGTTTTCCTATGACAGAGGGCAGAGTCATGAAAGAGAACAGTCTTAGAGTATGTGTTAGTCTATTCAGGCTGGAATAACAAAATACCTTAGACTTAATTTCACAAATGGCATACATTTTATCATGCATAGTTCTTTGGCTTAGGACATCCAAGATCAAAGTGTTATCTTAATCAGTGTTTGGAGATACTCACTCTTGGCTTCAAAGATAGTAGCTTTACCTTGAATGCACACACTGGAAGGATAAAGAGGGTAAAAAAGCTCCCTTGGGCCCCTTTATAAAGGTCAATAAGCTCCTTGTACATCCTTTATATAAACAACCCTATTCTAGAGTCCCACACTCATTAACTAATTACCTTCTGAGGCTTCACCTCTTATATACCATCATGTTGATTTTTTGAGAATGTACACACATTCAAACCAGAGAAGGAGCAATGCCCTTTCATTATCAATTCTAAAATCACAATATGTCATTTATAACAGCCACCTCCAAGAGTAGTTGGCTATATGGGAGGCTTTGGCCTAATACAAATGGGTTATTCTAAAAAAAAAAAAAATTCCAAGAAAATCTGGATAAAATTAGTTCTTTCACTCTCTTGCAAAAATTCTATTGATGACCAGATAATTAATATGAATTTCATTGCTTGAGAGATACTTTATAGGTTTCAGTGATTGTGAACTACCATCAGGTAACTACTTTTCTTTGAACTTTATCCTATTCGAAGCTCTGCCTCTCTGGCATGTTTTGTTTATCTTCAAGAAACACAATCTAAGCAATGAAGTCTATTTTCTAGCATCACAATTGGCACTTAACAACTGTGTATTGTTGACTTTGATCTTAAGTAGGAAGGAAAATTATTTCAACAGTGCAAGTTTTCAGCAAGGAGTAACCAAGACAATCCTGTAGAATGCTTAGAATATGGTCACTTAGAATATGGTCACGTAGTATGTACACTTAATAAATGATAGTCAATGCTAGCTGGCCACCTAAGTATTGGAATGGATAATGAAAACCATAAGCCAAAATGAAAATAGCATTCAAATCTTAATCACCTATTGAAATAATATCAGTAAAAATTTAAACAAGAGAAAATGCTAACTTTTAAAAATGTCCCATCTTTTCCCACAGAACAGAAATTGATAGAGCAGAGCAGATCATTTCACTACTTATGGAGTCCAGAAAAATAAGGCTCCTCCTGTTTCATAGTTTGTGGATCCAGGGTGAAAGATAGAGGAAAGGATAATGGATTAAAACACACACACAGGGCTGGGAAGGTGGCTCAGTGGTAGAGTGCTTGCCTTGCATGCATGAGGCCCTGGGTTCAATTCCTAAGCACCACATAATCAGAAAACCAGAAGTAGTGCTTGTGGCTCAAGTGGTAGAGCCCTTGCCTTGAGCTGAAGAGCTAAGGGAGTGTGCCCAGGCTCAGAGTTCAAGCCCCACAACCAACAACAACAAAAAAAGAATATCGGGCTGGGAAGGTGGCTCAGTGGTAGAGCGCTTGCCTTGCATACATGAGGCCCTGGGTTCGATTCCTCAGTACCACATAAGCAAAAAAGAAAAAAAGCCAGAAGTGGCACTGTGGCTCAAGTGGTAGAGCACTAGCCTTGAGCTGAAGAGCTGAGGGACAGTGCCCAGGCCCAGAGTTCA
>NW_012267221.1:9550505-9583769 GCF_000151885.1 Dipodomys ordii
GTTCAATTCCTCAGCACCACACAAGCAAAAAGGAAAAAAAAAATCTGGAAGTGGCACTGTGGCTCAAGTGGTAGAGCACTAGCCTTGAGCTGAAGAGCTGAGGGACAGTGCCCAGGCCCAGAGTTCAGGCCCCACAACTGGACGAAAAATAAAAATAAAACACACACACACAATGAGAAAACTTCAAAACTCATTCCACGCCCAAAGGTAGTCTTTGGCCTAAGAAAGTCTCTGAATGAAGGCACGTGGGCTAGGAATGCAGAAAAAATAACAGGTTATTTGCAGAATGGGAAGAGCCTGAGATGATGACTAGAATTCCTTTAGAGACTGCTAATCTGGCATGGGAGGACAACTTTCTCTGTAACTGAGGCTTGTCAAGTAAAGCCTTCCTAACTACCTGTGTTGGGCCTGAAGGACCATGCAGATGGTTTGAGACAGGGGCCAAGTGCACTGTTCCTCAAGATATCGGGAATTTCACACATGCATGCATACACACACACACACACACACACACACTCACACACTCAAATAGCATCACTTTAAAGCATTGCACATGCAATGGAGATTCCATTGGAAGAGAGAGATTCCTTTTCTCTTGTAGCTTTTTTTTATTGTGGTAAAGTATTCATCCCATAAAATGTGTCATCCCAATCATTTTTAAGTGTACAGTTCATAGTACTAAGTACATTCACACAGCCATACATCAAATCTCGAGAACTGTTTTCATCTTGCATACACAAAATATCATACCTACTCACTCAGCAACAGTTCCGCTCTTCCCTCTCCCGCCTTGTCTCTCTTCACACCTGCCAGTCTTGCTAGTTCTTCCACTTTAATCATGTGTGGAATGATTGCTGCTCTTCACCATTTCTGTGGCCTTACTTATAATACCAAAATTCATGTATTCTTCTGAAAAAAATTCTGTCATCAACCCTCAGAATTAATGAGATCCACACTCCTTAGAATAAACTTTGGTAACCACACTCAATACTAAATATTCCTTTCAGAGGCTTACTTCATACCCACTTGGTATGAAGTACCCTAAGTGGTACTTTCTTTCTCAAGTGTTTCCCCACATAGAAGATACTAGCCTCACAACACCCCATTATTTAAAGTTTCTTAATATCAGTATAAAAAAAGAATGATAGGAACCAGGATTTCAATGAGTTAGTAAGACTATTATCTTTATAACCACATTTCTGAAGCCATCCTTAAACTGTTGAAGCTGAAGCATACACACTCACTACATTTTATTTTCAAACAATTTTGTTTATTTTTCCCTAGGTGATGTGTTGACATTCCTAGATTCTCACATTGAATGTAATGTTGGTTGGTTGGAACCTCTTCTGGAAAGAATTTATTTAAGTAGAAAAAAAGTCGCCTGTCCAGTCATAGAAGTGATCAATGACAAAGACATGAGGTAAAAGGGTTATGTCCCTCCCACACATTGTTTTTTTTTAATTTTATTTTATTTTATTTGTGAACTTACTGTACAGAGGGGTTACAATTACATGGGCAGGATAATGCATACATTTCTTACCAAGCATTGCAGCCTCCTCCTTTGTTTACCCTTCACCATCCCTTCCCAGCCTCCCCCCCAATCCCAATCCTTCTCCTTCCCCCCCTTTCCCCCCCCCCACACCGACGTTGTAAAGCTCGTTTTGGACATGACAACTTGTACTTCTCATTGTTGCATCAGATCCACCTGTATCCTTAAACAACTGGTTTTTCCCCATCTCCTCCACAAGTTATACTGACATCCAATATAGTGAAAGCAGGGGTTATACTGTGGGGGAGGGACATACAAAGCAACAAAGAGATAATCTTATAAATGCGTTAGAAACACATGCATGAAAGAAAAAACATTAAAATACATATCTAAGGGTTCATTTTCCTGACATCACATTATCTGACCTTTTCTGCTTGACTCATACATATACTAGATATTGCAAATAAGGGAAACCATGGGACCTATGTTTCTTTGGGTCTGGCTTACTTCACTTAATATAATTTTTTCCAAGTTTTTCCATTTCCTAACAAATGAGGCAATGTCATTCTTTCTGATCCTCCCACACATTGTTAAGTGCATCTGTGCCCACAAGTAGTAAAAGGGGGAGGTCATATTACAGTACATGCTTTTTTTTAATCTGAGAGATATATACTTCCACTCAACAAATGAAAATGTATGATAGACAGCAATATATAATCCAATAATCAATTTGCCAATCTGAATTGAATGGCTTGTTCTCTAATGCATTCCTATTTATGTTCAATTAAACCCCAAAGTAGTCCTTTTTCCCCAGTCTAGTTGTTTTTAAATGAAACATATTTGTATATACATATATAGTGCTTCTTTCTTTCTCAAAAATGACCAAGATGTTATTTAAAGAAAACTATCAATTAAAAGTAAGCAATATAAGGATGATCTGAAATTATTTTATAACCTCCTGTTGTGCAAAGGAATAAGTCTCAAGGCTAAATTCACCAAATCTATCGAATCCCAGATATTACTAAGTGCTCCTTTACCCACAAACAGCAAAAACAACTCAAAATGTGTGCATTGTGTATGTGTATGTGAATGTGAGTGTGTGTGTGTGTGTGAGTGTGTGTGTGTGCTGGTCCTGGGTCTTAAAGTCAGGGCCTGGATACTGTTCTTGGGCTTTCTTGCTCAGGGTTAGTACTCTAGCATTTCAGGCACAGAGCCACTTCTGGCATCATATTGGTGCTTAATTGGGGATTAAGAGTCTCAGAGACTTTTCTGCCCAGACTGGCTTTAAACCAGGATTCTCATGGGGAAAAACAAGTCGTTTAAGGATACAGGTTGACTTGTTGCAACAATGAGAAGTACAAGTTGTCATGTCGAAAACGAACTTTACAACTTTGGTGCGGGGCGGGGGGGGGGGGGGGGGGGGAAGATGGGGGGGCGAGAGGGAGGCTGGGACGGGATGTGAAGGGTAAACAAAGGAGGAGGCTGCAATGCTTGATAAGAAATGTACTCATTATCTTGCCCATCTAATTGTAACCCCTCTGTACAGTATGTTCACAAAAAAGGAAAATTAAAAAAAAACCAGGATTCTCAGATATCAGCCTCCTGAATGCTAGGATTAGAGACATGAGCCACAAATGCCCCATTATCATTTGCATTATTTAACACCTAGGATATATACAGTTTATATCCTTAATAAATGGAAATATATGATAGCGACTTTAGCAACAGGTAATTGAATAATCACTTTGGTCACCACTTTGTTTCTTGGGTTAGTTACATGACGGTGGACAATTTTCAAAGAGGCATCTTCACATGGCCCATGAACTTTGGTTGGAGAACAATTCCCCCTGATGTGGTTGCAAAAAAAAAGATTAAAGAAACTGATATAATAAGGTAAGTGTGTGAAATTTAAGATTAGGGGGCAGTCATAGCTTTTTAAAAAGATAAAAAAAAGAATTTCATAGAACATCTACATGCTATCTTTCTATAGAACATCCAGAAATACAGGCTAAGCCTGCAATGACTGAGTGGTACTATAAACCTGGCACTCCAAAAGCTTAGGAAGAGAGAAGAGTTTGAGGTCATCCTGTACATACTGAGACCTATCTCAAAAAAAAAAAATGAAAGGTCTAACAGCTTACCAAAGCAAGTAAGGTTTTCCTGAGAAATTAGTTTTCCACTACTAATACATATTTTTAAGTGTATCCAATTCACCTCTGAACCTAAAGAAATCAGCCAATGGTATTTCTTTACTCTGAGATTGATAACTGAAGAACCAAACTAGTTGAATGTACTGTATTAACATAAGCAAGAGTAAAAGCAAGAAAGGGTAAATAACAATATTAGAGATACTGCAGTAGTAGCTAGGGTAAAATTTTCTTTCAAAATCTCATTCTGTCCTCTCATGACACAGGTCCAAATTTAGCAAACCAATTAAGAAAGAGACACAGAAGATCAATATCAATTAAAGCATGAGCATTAGTCAGGCATCAGTGGCTCATGCCTGTAACTTTAACTAGTCAAGAGGCTGAAATTTGAGGATCAAAGTTTGAAGCCAACTCATGAAACTCTTACCTCCAAAAATCCAGAAACAGAGCTGTGGCTCAAATGATACAGTGCTGGTCTTGAGCACAAAAGCTCAGAAAACATCCAAGTCCTGAGTTCAATCAAGTCTGAAGACAGACAGATAGACAGACAGACAGACAAACACACACACACACACACACACACACACACACACAAACATACACAAAGAGCTTTATCACTAGAGAAATTAGTCAAGAATGCAACTTGAACTTGAACTTGAAGCAAAAAGTAGGGGTTTCTTACTACTCCTACAAGACTAGACCTATAGGACAGGCCAGTCCCAGGCAGAACAAAGTCTTCAAGTAATTGTTCCCTGTTAGAGATAGAAATAGAATTTAAATCCCACAAATCCCACAAGAAAGACAAGATCAGGCTGTGCATTGTCACATCACACCTTTGCCAGGTGTGATGCCGTCAGAGTCAGTATCCCAGGGAGTAAAGAGGAAGTTTTACCAATTAATATACTCTGTGCAGGGCTATTAACCCTCTCTATATATTCATAGAAGAGTAAGAGTATCTACATTGTGTAGTGGAAAAGTTGAAACATATGAAGAGTAACTTTCCCCAGGGTTAGACAGTTAATAGGAGCATTGGAGCTTCAAATCTAGATCTGTCTGAATTTGATTCACTTGTTCGAGTCCCACATCTAGAGGACCACTGTGCTTTTCTGACATTCACATTTTGACTTCAAATTATGTCCACTATAATACTAGAGATGCACTGTGAATAATCTGGTAGAGAGAACTGAGACACAGACAGAATCTATACATAAATGTTGGAAAGGGGAGAGAGGTGCAAGGCAGAATGCCCTTAACACAAAGCATGTTCTCGCTACCATGGCTACTATCGGAGTTGGCTCAGCAATGCCCACCAGAAGAAGTGGTCCGTCACTGCCTTGACAAACTGCTGACTAAAATATCAATTCTTTCCTCATGATCAGTACTGGCTGGGAAGGTTCTGCAGTCAGTCACTTTGAGTCTTCATCACAACTACTACCTACTAGTGGTGTGAACCTGAAATTTTTACTTAAACTCTTTTGAGATCCTTAGTGAACACTTCATTTCTATGTAAAGACTACTAGAAGCAGCTATACTTAAATAGATTATCTAATTAAATCTGATTCTAAATAGGAAGTGCTTCCAACAGTGCTTGCCATATAACAAGCTGCCAGTCAAGTGTGCCAGTGGGTGAGAAGCAGCACCGTGGAGTGCTAGGGCACAGAGTCAAGCCAGACTGCCTATGTGTGAACCACACAGATGCACCTCATGCTAGTCGGTGGACTGTGTTGCAGTGTTTTTGTCATGGTACACACTTAGAGGACTTTTACAGTTTGAATTAGTGCATTGATAGTACTTATACAGTACATCTAACTGGACTTGAAATAAGTTTTGTATAAAATACTTCTGGCTAGAAGACAGGCACTGGTGATTCATGGTTGTTGTAACCTTAGCTAAAACAGAAGACTGAAATGTGAGGATCAGAGTTTGAATCCAACCTGGGCAGGAAAGTCTGTGAGAGTCTTATATCCAATTAATCATCAAAAAGCCAGATATAGAGGTATGGCTTACATATTGGAGTGCTAGCCTAGAGAGAACACACACACACACACACACACACACACAAATACATATATATGCCTATATATATAGTGCCCATTTGTCTTATAGTCTGTCACAAATCTCCTAGAGAATTTGTGACAGACTATAAGACAAATAGGGAATTTGTGACAGACTATAAGACAAATAGGTTTCCCAATTCTGGGGTCTCGTTGCTGGTCTAATCAAGCCGTGACATCATATTTAGAGAGCTCGGCACTTAAATCCTGGTGCACTTCATCTGAAGACCTCTCTGCACTTGGAAAATTCTCCTAACTCCAATACAAGCTCACACAGGACCGACTCTGAAAGCAGGGCTCCCAGGATATACAGTTTAAAAAATCAATCTTTTCTTTCCATAGGTGCCCTGTCATGGCAGGTGGATTATTTTCTATAGATAAAAATTACTTTTTTGAACTTGGAACCTATGACCCTGGCCTTGATGTTTGGGGTGGAGAAAATATGGAGCTCTCATTCAAGGTATTGCCAAGTATTTCCCAATTTTTCTTTCCATGAAAGAGTTTGTCCTTTTTTTAAGTTTTATTTTACTAATACAGTGAAGTATATGTCTATCACTGAGAGGAAATTTCATTAACATTAAAAATGGGTCTCTGAATTATTTTTTTATATCCCAGGCTGAATTTAAAAGAAGCAATCACTGTTGTGAAATTTATTAGTGTTCCTTCATGTTTCATGGCAGTGAAATTTTGCCCCATCTAAATAGGCAAGAAATTGTGTTCTGCCTTCAGCATAAATGCTACAGGTCTATATTTGATATGAAATAACTCTGGGATACATGTTGATAACTAAATAATGCTCATAAATATTTCTCTAATGTGTTGGAAGTAACTATTCCATAGTGAGTCACCTGGAGGACACAAATGCCACAAGTATAAAACTACCTAGAGCAAAGGTCATCAACAGGCCAAGGACATCTAGTTATACACAGCAACTTAGATACTTCATTACATCTATACTATCACTGACTGATACCTAGAAAGCCTTGGCAGTGACAACAATAGCGAGCATCCAAAAGCAGCTGCTTTGCTGTGTGGCAGTGTGTATTAGAAGGAAGAGAACTTGGCAGTTCCTATGGTTCTCCCAAGGATTTTGGGAAGGGGAACAAATGGACATCCATTTACCTTTCCCCAATTCAACCAAAGTAAGAACACAGGAAAGTTCTATACAGAAGGAAAAGGCAGGTTAGGAAGGTAAAACATTTCATTGTATTAATCCTAAAATGGTCCATCCCAGCAAGAGTCAAAACCTAAATAAGACTTCTGAGTTGAATTTTCTTTTTCAGAAGTGTTTTCTCTGTTGAAAAGCGTTTTCTCTACTCAAAGCACAAAGAAACAAAATTGCCAGGTGGTTCCTTACTATTGTTAATTGTCTACCATGTATAAACAACCCTTTGATAATTGGTATTTATCATGAAATTGTCCTAGGTATGGATGTGTGGTGGCGAGATTGAGATCATTCCCTGCTCCCGAGTAGGTCACATATTCAGAAATGACAACCCATATTCCTTCCCCAAAGACCGCATGAAGACAGTGGAACGGAACCTGGTGCGGGTGGCTGAGGTGTGGATGGATGAGTACAAGGACCTGTTTTATGGCCATGGGGATCACCTCATCAACCAAGGGTTGGACGTGGGTAACCTCACCCAACAGCGACAACTTCGAAAGAAACTGAAATGCAAAAGTTTTAAGTGGTACTTGGAGAATGTCTTTCCTGACTTAAAGGCTCCTGTGGTACGAGCTGGTGGTGTGGTAAGTTCATGTGGCAATTTTGTCTTATTTGATAAAAGCAACAAAAGACTATCAAAAATGTATGCAAATGAATGATCATATTACACTATATTATTTATATTTTATATTATGAATCAGTAACAAGTATGAGTGTCAGGAAGACAAAGCTGAGTTGAGAATGACATGTAAACTTGAGGAAGGAGGCCATGTTCACTGAACACTTCCATATCTGCCTGGCCAACCCGTCTTCATTCCCACATTCGATAACAGAATGGTTAGTGAAGCAGATTCAGGCTATTCTTTTGAAACTTAAAGTGGAGTAGGGAAGAAAGATAATGAACAATTGAGCAAGTATAATTACAAAATGCATGAGCTCTTATTTAGGGGACAGGTCATAAGAGGTGGGTACTTCTAAGTTAATGTGATTAAGAAATCTGTAGAGGAGATTTTGAAACCTTGATTTGAAACACAAAGCATCAGCCACGCTCTGAGAAAGAGGGAACGATATAGAAGGTACAGCTATGATCTGTGAACGTCTAAGATTGGATAGAGGCATTCAAGTATGGAAAAGGAGTCATGTTGTTGTCAAGCTATGGAGGAAGAACGGGAAGGTAGGTAAAGAGTTTATTATTTCCTTCCTTCCTTCTCTTTCTTCCTTCTTTTTTCCTTTCATTTCTTTTTCTTTATTTGCCTTGAATTTAATCAGTAGTTATTGAGCAATGACACAATTAGGAATAATGAGGGATTTAAGCTCCAAATAAAGAGCACAAGGGGTGGTAGCAAAGGGAAGAAGTTAAGCCAAACAGGTTGCATAGGATACCAAGTTAAGAGCAACCTAGGAAGAGGAGAACCTAGAAGAAAGTCTCTTCAAACCCACTGTAGGAATGAAACTTCATTGAAGAACATGGCAAGACATGAGGACATGTCCCATGGAATGGGCCATTCACTTTGACTATATCAGAGAAATCTAGGAAAGGTGTGAAATACAGGAAACTAAGTCTGGTTTCATAAAATTTGACTGAACAAACAAGCTACATATAAGCAAGTCTCATATGTATTTACAAAAACATAATTCAAAAATTATTAATTTTCATCAGGCACTGGTGGCTCATGCCTGGTTATTTAAGAGGCTAAAATCTGGGGATTGCAATTCCAAGCCAGCACAGGCAAGAAAGTCTGAGACTCTTATGTAACTCGAAATAACCACCAAAAAAAAAAAAAAACAGAAATGAAGGTATGATTTAAAGTGCTAAAACATTATCCTTGAACACAAAACCTCAGGGACAATGCCCAGGCCCTGAGTTCAAGCCCCTAGTCTGGAAAAAAAAAAAAGTCAACTTTGTTGATCACAATCAAATAGCAACTAATTCAGGGGCTCAACATGTTATTTTATCATTAGAAAGAACACCTTTTACACGCTGTTTTAGTAGCGACATTAAATATAACTATAAAATATATTTTTTTTAATAAAATTGCATCCCCTGACCAGAAAGCAGAGGAAACATTTCTACATAGTACATTTTTCTAACAGAATTTCAACAAGAGCATTACTGAATTTTAACCACCAGAGGGAACTAGAAAACTACCTTTTGGCTCTAGTTTAATGTTAACTGTGTGAGAGTTATAATATTTTTGAAGAGCTTGCCTAAAGGAAGCTTTTTGCAGATGGCTAAACAATATATTAAAATGCAGAAAACATTTTTAAAATGATTTTAACACCTCCCTTCTTTCTACTTTCTTCTTTGCTGTCTTCCTTAGATAAATGTTAATGAAGATATCATTTGCTCCCTTTGAAGCAACTAATAGGGAGTGTTATCACCATTACACAAAATTGGGACCTTTCTCTAGGTAACATAAAGTTATTGACTGGACTATTACTTTGGATAAGTCATCTTGAAAAGTTTTAAGAAAATAAAGCGCATCTTTTTGCTACTTGTTCCATGTTGCTGCATATCTTCCAGCATACATACTTAGAAATTTACATTCAGTGAAAGTTCTTTCAGGTTTTTAAAACAATATATTAAATATTGTAGAACCCATATATTTTAAATGAAGAAATTAACCTAATCAATAATGTACTTTTCCATTGTACTACAATATTAACCAATAGCCCATAGCCTAAAATTTAACAATTTCTAGTAAACTATGGAGAATTCTCATCTTCTGAAATGGAAAATGAAATCAACACAGATAATCTACATACTGGTTAATTTTAAAAAAGCAAAATGGTTTGAAATGGTTTATAACACCAGCTTGAATAACACTCTCTTTTAAAAATGAAAAATTAAAGCTACTCATAATTAAACATTTAATATAATTTAAACATTGCTTAATATTTTGAAAGTCATTTCCATGGGAAGAAAATGTTTCCCCCAGAATTTTGATAAGAAGGAAAAGAGACACCTACAAAAAGAGGACAGGGGGACAGAAGAGTTTTCCCTCTCCTTTCAGTACTTTTCAGCACTTAGAGAAAGGATTTATATCAAATAAAAATAAAGAAAACTGTAACACTGAGTGCTCCCAAATACCATCTTGATCAAGGTTAATTGTGTTAAGTCCACAGTCACATGAATCTGGGAAACACTCAATGTCTTCTGAGCAGCAAGCTCAGCACTAACACTCTGATGGTTCTGAGAATTTCTGGAGTAAGACAACCTGCTCAATTGTGTTGGAACTAGACTTCTTAAAATTTGATTGAAGATAAAATATTTTCTATGTGATCCACAAATGCAGGAGTTTATAAGATCTCAGCTGAGAGCCAGAGAAAAATGGAGACATGATTTCCCTGCTGAGTTGTTCTAATTTCCTGTATTTCTGTTCACTCTCCAGTTTGTAAGCTTATGTGGTTGCTCCTTCTGTGTATGGTGACTGCTCACATTGACTACTTGTGGATTGTCTACTTCCATATTTGTCATTTCAAATTGTGAATAGACCTGATTTGAGGGGTTTTAATGGAGATCTGTTTCTCTAGAATTGCTTTGGGGTTTTCTGAGTCTGTCAATCTAGAAATTACCAGGCTGGTATTATTTTTAATGTTTGCATCTACATCTTGAAAGTCAGTGAGGATTCCTTCCCTAATATAAAGAAGATTCCCAGGAAAAAGCTAACTTCCTGATAGTATACCTGGGATAATGAGTGAAATTGGTTTTCCTACACTAATCTATCTATCAGATAGATAGAGAGAGAGAGTCTATTTTTTCATTTCAATATACAAGATCTCAATCCAACTCTGTGACTTAGACATGTCCAGGTTTTTCTCATGCTCTTATGAGCAAGATCACAGTTTCAGCCAGGTGCTGATGGCTCTCGCTGAGATCTGAGGATCATGGTTCAAAGCCAGCCCAGGCAGGAAAGTCCATGAGATTCTTATCTGCAATTAACCACCAGAAAACTGAAAGTGGCGCTGTGGCTCAAGTGGTAAAGTGCTAGCCTTGAGCTGAAGAGTTGAGGGACAGTACCAAGGCCCAGAATTCAAGTCTCATGACCGACAAAAAAAATAAAAATGAAAATACAGTTTCACTCTCTGTTTTCTTTATTCTGTAGTTACTGATCCCTAAAGCTGACCCTTACCTTCTACCAAGCTAAGCTAGGTATATAAACATGGGGACCAAGCCACTGGTCCTGTTAGGAAAGTTAGCAGCCTACAGAGCCACAACACTCCAGAGTCAGAACTCTGTGTCAGGCTCTCAGAGCAAGAACAGATACATGCAATGCTATTACCTTCCACCTCAACAGACTTTCCTGGCACCAATAAGAGAGAGCTTGTTCTTCAGAGCTTTTCTAGAAATCTGAGAAGCATAAATTGCATTATTATCCCTATCTCATTAGCCCTGCCCAAGATGTCATAGAGGGCAAGGGAATCAGCATTTTTTCTGCATTAAATATGTAGAAAGCTACCTCCATATTTGAGCCTATGAATCTATTAAGAACCTGACAGCCTGCCAGAAAGTGCCTTTACACTTGCCCCTATTTTAGCTTTCATGACTTTCCTGTAATGAATTGTAGCTTGCTTCAGTCATTAGGAAGATTTTGACAAGGAATCAGCTGGTATCGTCTGTTCTTTGAAGGACTCAATTTATCTGTGATTCAGTGTCTAAGTGGTCAGATAATGTAGAGAGGCCAACCAAAGAATGTGGCCCGTAACTCTTGGTTTAATTAAATTGCTAGTATGAGTCACTGTTTAATATCTGTATCAGATAAATTCAAAAGCTAACTATGTCCCATGCCACCTTTTGTTCATTCGCCATTCAGCATCCCAGGAAAGGGTTAATTAAAAGCTTCTGTTTGTTGGCTCTGTGACTGAATCACAGTCCTAAATTGACAGATTGAAGCTGTACTTTAGCAAGATTACATTATGCCTCTGTTAGAGCTAGCAACCAATAAAATTGCATAGTGCTAAGTAATGCTAAGCTATTAAGTTAACCATCTCTTAACCTTATTATAGTTTTACATTCTTTGGTTTCTAGACATGTCTGAATGCTCTTGTTCTATTTTATGTTTTTCTTAATTCTTAATTTATATTCTACTTTCTAGCTTATTAATGTAGCCTTGGGAAAATGCATTTCCATTGAAAATTTCACAGCCGTTCTGGGAGACTGTGATGCCAGCAGCAAGGTATGATCAGCTGGGGTTTTACATCTCATGGTAGTCAATAGGTACAATGTTTGACATATTCATTGCTCACTTGAGAAATTTGTTTTCACTCAGTAGAAATGCATAATTAATCTCTAAATTTTGATATAATCACATGGCTGGTATAAGAGACTTCACTACTAAATGAAAAGCAGTAACCAAGAAAGGGAAAGTGTGAACACGAAAGTCAATCCACTAGGTCCAGGATAGAGCCAGGCCTGCTCCTTTAGCTACAAACTTGTTACCTTATGTAGATACTTTAACATTTGAATAAATGGTAGTAATTACACTATCTTCAGAGCTGGCATAAGACCAAAATGAATAATCCATAGGAACAATAATTAATACTTAGTGTTCTGCAAATGTTTCCTGTAATAATAGAAACAAAACTGTAAAACACCTTGTGAAGATAAGATAGTAAATAAGACAAAGGCATATTTCTAAATAATCACTCTAAGGGAGCTATTTTATTCTCTGACACCATTTTCTTATCCCCTGCCATCTTCCTGCATCTTAAGAGAATAACAGAAGCCCAACAACAGAAAATTCTTTGTAAGACTCCCACAAACTCAGCACAATGGTTAAGAAACAAGTGGGGCCAGGAAAATCAGAACAGGAACTCCTCCTGCAGGGCTGGAGGTGAGGTCTGTGCTATCACACCTCGCTTTCCAACATATGCTCCCTAACAGATCTACAAGCTGTGGGAACAGTTACCTACTTTGGGTGCCAAATTGGACTCACAGGAACACTGATTCATGAGCAAAAATCATCCCCCAGTGATTACAGACCACACAGTAGAGAAATTATTGTGCAATGGTAGTCTAGGCTTAGTGAATCTTATTCTTACTTTTGACTTGCAGATCCAACTTATCTTTTCTACCATACCCCATCTCTAACTCTTACTTCAAAGTTACTGAGAAGAAAAGGCATCTCTATGACTATAAGTTGGCTATGGGTTGTAAACTTGAAGCCAAGGAAACTTTTTCTTAATTAGGGAACATAGGAGACAGACAGATGTGTCAAAAATTAATTGCAAGACATAACTCTTATTAATAACTTAAATAGAAAATAGTCATAAACTGTAACTCAACTCCATGATTTGTCTACATTATATGAGATACTACATAATGCGCTTTTTCAAGACTAAACACTGTAGAAACTTCATGCATTAGTAACCCGTATTTCATCTGAAAACCCAGCTTCTGTTTTTCATTACCATTGAGTCTCTGTACAGAAGGTGAGGAAAGGCGAGTAGAATAATGTAGCCCTTAACTTCTATAAAACCTATAAAACCTACCTTTCCTTTTTTCCTTGCTCATCATTTTTAGCTTCTGAATTTTGTTTGTTCAGTAAAAGGGACAGGAAGATAGGAGAAATTAATTTGGTGTGGGCAGAATTAATAAGGTTTAAAACCAAGTCCAGAACTACAGTATTCAAAGGAATAAATTGCTCAGATTGAAGCATCAAGCCTTATACCTTTTCTTACCTAGTTATTAACTTTTTAAAGAATCGAGCTCCCCTTTTCAAAATACTATCTAGCTTATCTTAGTAACAAAATAACTTCCTTTTAATATATGTTTATGAATCTCATATTTTATGTCTACACAAATCACTTGTGGAGTATGTTAATATCAATTAAGACTTAGTAGGGTCATGGTCGACTGAGATTCACCATCTCTAACTAGCACTATCCAATATCTCAACCACTATTGCTCCAGACATGAGCCTTTGAGGAGGGTAAAGTCCAACACAATGGTTTCAATTTAATATGTCTAGCTCAGAGAGACTAACAGTGCATGTTTTCTCTCATATGTGTAAGTTAGAATACAACTGGACTTAATAACTCACATAGGACTCTAGACATTCATACACAAGCAGATTAAAAGAAGGTACTCTTAGGCATATTCTCTGAACATTGAAAGTACTATTTATCAAAACAAATCCCAGGAAACAGAAACATTTTTTAATTGTTGTTGGTGGCAGTAATGGTGTTTGGTTTTGCTTTGAAGGTTTTCTTTTTTGGCTTGGGGGAGGGCACAGAGAGAGTCCCAGAAATGGAGAGAAGATGGGTGAACAAATGCAGTCATGGTACTAAGTATACACTATATGGAAAATGAGCTATACAACTTGTAGGGAAGTATGGGAGGGGATAACTGGGAGAAAATGAAGGAAGGTAACATTGTTCAAAAAGAATTGTACTTATTACCTGACTTATGAAATGGCAACCTCTATGTATAGCACCTCAATAAGAGCAATAAAACGATATTTTAAAATCTCAGGTACATTGCTAATGGTGGATTAAGCAAAAACATTTCAATATATTTTTCCAGCAGTCGATTTTTCCCTGAGCATTTTTGTAGTAGTATAAAGAGCAAATTTCCATGGCCTGGCCATACCTTGACCAAGCCACATTAGAGTAAATGTTAAAGAACCATTTAAAATGTTTTCCATAACTGAAAAACCTGAATTGGCATTTATTGTAGACATAGTCAACTCTCCCCAAATTCACTTCCTGGAAAATTATTCCAAGGAACTGAGGGTAGGGAGGTGGGTGCTAACATGGCAGTAATCTGACAGTTGTCTATTTGAGCAGCAGAGAAAGATTTTACCCTTTTTTTTACATAGTCAAAGCCAACCAGAGTCCAATTTTCTTCATAGTCCAAAACAAGAAAGCATCTTATTTTCCACTTAAAAAATTGATGTTTTGACTGAGCTCCTTGAAGCTGTCCATGGCTTTGTAATATAACTATGATAGTGTAATATGTTCCTATACTTCAAGTACCAGAGTTGACTAAGGTTCAGAACATGTGAAACAACTCTGCATACAAACATATACTAATTGTACTAATAACTGATATTGTTACACCTAATGTTTATTTTTTTATTGTTATTGTATCTGTTGTGGAGCTTGAACTCTGGGTCTGGCACTATCCTTGAGCTTTTATGCTCAAGGCTAGCATCTACGATTGGAGTTATAGCTCCACTTCTGACCTTTTGGTGGTAAACTGGAAATAAGAGTCTTACAGACTTTCCTGCCTGGGCTGGCTTTGAACCATAATCCTCAGGTCTCAGCCTCCAGAATAGCTAGGATTACAGGTGTGCACCACCAATGCCCAGCTCAACTAGTATTTATTAAAGGTTCATTATATGCTATATACTTAATAGTGTTTCTCCTGTCAAATACATATAATTTTTCTCTATCACTTCAAACAGGGTAAATAACACTTTCATATTTTCAGAATGAAAGTGGCAACACCAGGATTTGAACACATAAGCGTTCCTATATTTTTACATACGGCTAACAAAAAACAGGTTTGGCAGAGACCCTACCAAGGATTGATGTCTGAAGCAATCTTTCCTTTGTCCATTTCTCCTACAGTATCAACAGTTTAATTATACTTGGTTAAGACTTATTAAGCATGGAGAATGGTGCCTAGCTCCAATCACTGACAAAGGATCCCTAACGCTGCACCCTTGTGAAGCCAAAAACAAAGAGTTCAGGTGGCTACATAAAGCACCATCGTTTTTTCATCCAGAACTGGTAAGCAAAATATTTGTACCCCTTCCTTATCAAAAATTCAACTTTCGATCAAATAGGACATAAAATCTTGTTTTTCAGTTTCTTCAGTCAGCAACTTTAAATGTATATGTGACAATAGAGGCAGTATTAGAGTTTATCTCAGAGATAAAAGCATTTTTTGCGAATTGTTATCTTTTTTTAGTGTTCTTTTTTAAATTTATATCACACGGATCATTTTTCTTTTCTTTTCTTTAATTTTCTTTTCTTTTCTTTTTTGTAAGTCATGGGGCTTTAACTCTGGGCCTGGGAGCTGTCCCTAAGCTCTTCAGCTCAAGGGTAGCACTCTACCACTTGAGCCACAGCACCACTTCCAGTTTTCTGAGTGGCTTATTGGAGATAAGAATCTCATGGACTTTCTTGCCTGGGCTGACTTTGAACTGCAATCCGCAGATCTCAGACTTCTGAGTAGCTAGGATTACAGGCATGAACTACCGGTGCCTGGCCATATGGATAATTTTAAAATTACCAAGCTTTATGATGTTTTTTCTTGTTCCTAAGTAATTTGATTATACCAAAAATAACTGACAGGCTGACGTTGTCTGTTCTGGTACAAGCAAAACCCATAAACGCAGTACAAGGTAAAAGCAAGAAGCCACATGCTTACTAAAAGCTCTGCACTTTGGAATGAACCTAGTTCTTCATTCTGCCCACTTTTCACACAAGGATTCTTTTCATATCCTCTATGGTTCCAGAGAATGGGGTTTCACTGTTGTACAGGAGCCTGCAGGAGCTGGTTGTGTGCATCTCTCACTGGCTTTGACTTCAGGGATAGTGAATCAATAGCCTGAAACTAGACACCAGAGAAATCAGCAGAAACTACTGGATAAGTAGACACTTGTGGGGCAGGGAAGGTGGCTCAGTGGTAGAGCGCTTGTCTTGCATGCATGAGGCCCTGGGTTCAATTCCTCAGCACCACATAAGCAAAAAGAAAAAAGCCGGAAGTGGCGCTGTGGCTCAAATGATAGAGCGCTAGCCTTGAGCTGAAGAGCTGAGGGACAGTGCCCAGGCCCAGAGTTCAGGCCCCATGACCGGACCATTAAAAAAAAGAAGAGACTTGTCCAGAGATTTACCAGAACATGTTCTACTGTATTCATTTCAAAGTGGCAGCCATTCTGCTTAATCTTAAAAGGACTCAGAGTCCTGAGCTTTGTCACAGGATCTTGAGATGGCCGAATTAACCTTAGGACTGACTCAAGTTTTCTACCATATCATCAGCAAGGAAACCCATTTTGGTCAAATTTATAAAGCATTTTAAAACTCTTTTTGTGTGATGGCATGAAAACTTCTGGCCTTTTGTGGTTATATGGAGATATGTTGTCTGCCTGAGCTGTCTCCAAATGTGATTCTCAGATCTCAGCTTCCTGAGTAGCTAGGATTATAAGTGTGAGCCACTTCCACTTGTCTTAGAGCTACTTTTTTATAATTAAGGTTGCCTTTGTCACAAATATTGGTGATGAAGAAGATTTATAGAAAAAAGTATAGAGTAATAAGCTATCAGTCATTCCATAATCATCAAATATTAAGAAATAATAAAGTCCACTGCAATATCTTTAATAACTTTTCTAATGAAGTCAGGATTCTGAGTATTGGGTATGATATGCTGTCAGAAATTATAGTGAGAATAGCATGTACGAAGCCCTGGGTTCAATTCCGCAGTACCCACATACATAGAAAAGGCTAGAAGTGGCACTGTGGCTCAAGTGGTAGAATGCTAGCCTTGAGCAAAAGAAGCTCAGGGACAGAGCCCAGGCCCTGAGTTCAAGCCCCAGGACTGGCAAGAAAAAAGAAATAAGACAAAAAAAGAAAAGAAATTACAGTGAAGAGCTATAAAAAATTCATTCTGCACACATTTTGTAATACAAATGTGCATTTTAACACATGAATATAATTAAGAAATAGTCACTTTTTTTTTCTTTACTACCAACAATGAAATAGACTTCATCCACCAAATACATTAAATAAATACTGTCTGAAACTTTTAACCTTTAAACAATACATATCTCTAGAAAAACAATTCCTAAATAATTAAATCTTATAGCTTCAAGATGTATAATTATTTAGTTTGAGACAGAAACAAACTTACTATTTTCAAAAATCTGGGTTTATGTCATTAATTTAGTTCAGGAATCCCGAACTAAGGAACCAATTGCTTATTTTCTTTTGCGGAGAGATATAGTTTTTAATATTCATCTTGTCAGATTCACTCTGGATTACTCCCAGACCTTTTTTCTCTTTAGATGAGTCACGTGGTTTTTGAAAACTATCATCAGTTGCTATGCTTGGAAGGAAATTTTTCTCAGAAGACTTTGAAAGTATCTACTTGTGACCAAAAGAAGCCCTATCAAAAGTGGAAATTTGAAAAATACTATGATGAGTAAAGAAGAACAGATGTTTTTCTCATAGGCCCATTAAATACGGGGAAAATGTCAGTCAAGTTGGTAAATGTTTCTTTGTGGTAGTTTAAATTTTCACTTGTAATGGCATTTGAAGAACCAAAAGATAACTCAGGGAAATATCTACACCATTGAATTGAGCTCCTTTTAGCCTCAAGTGGCCTTTGGAATTTCCTACCTCTTGCCCTGTGCAGTAATTCATCCTGCAACCTTACAGGTCACCAGAAATGAAAGCAACTTGGAGAAGCATAATGATACTCATCTCTGTGTTTATAGATAACCATCTCTGTTGACTCACAATGAGAACCTGGTCCTTTATAGCCTGCTTTTTGTCTTCAAATATAAACTTCTTTCTTTCTGTTGACTAAAAGTCCTTAAGACAGGGCCTGGAACTTGGCTCAGTGGTAGAGTGGTCTAGTGTTTGCCTCACATGCTAGAGGCCCTGGGCTCAATTCCTCACCACATATGCAGAAAAAGCTGGAAGTGGCACTGTGGCTCAAGTGGTAGGGCGCTAACCTTAAGCTGAAGAGCTGTGGGACAGCGCCCAGGCCCAGAGTTCAGTCCCCACAACCAACCAAAAAAAAAAAAAAGACCGAAGACAGGTAAACAAAGTCCCATCAGTCTATAGCTATAGTTATGCTTACCTAACAGTTTCACATAGTATTTATAACTACTGATAACCTTACCTAATGGCATATTTTTCTTAAATTACAATCTATTTTTTCTCAGTCTGAATCAGTGGAAAATATTTTAAGAAAGACAAGTCTTTAGACTATTTCTAGGCATGGACATTGTTTTAGTTCTGTCTTATGCTTTTAAAAGTATAGTTAAGAAATTGTTCCTACTTGTAACTTTCTAGACTTGTATTTTTTAAAAAGGCAAAGAAAGGAAAAGCTGGGTCACAATGCAGTATAGTAAATCATAATATACTTCATCACTAAGCACATTTTAATTCAGTGTGGAATTGAAACAAAAAAGCAAAAACAATGCTTAAGATTTCTTAAACATGAAAAAATTAAAGTGCTACTTTAGATCAAGCACTATTGCTTAATCTGTTGCTTAGCACTAAAAGTGCATGACTTAGGGAGAGACTTGGGGGAAAAAAAGTTACCCTAGATTTAGGCAGAGAAGGAAGAGGACCTGAATGAGGGAAGAAAGAGCAGACCCCCTGTGTGAGCCCAAGGATGACATGGACAAATCTGGGGAAAATATCTGTGATCCAAATACTTAGGCACGTTAGAAGAAAGCTTGGAAATCAGGACACCCTTCATATCCAGTTAGTAAGAATATTGATGCCTGAAGACAACTTATCTGCCTAAAAATCACAGGCCATGGAGGGGGAGAATCAAAATGACAATTCAGATCTCCAAAGACAGGGCTTTTCTTCTGTTCAGGCCACTGGTCTGAACAAGCCTGTTGCTGGGCAATCCTGAGAAAGATGCACAAACCTTTTAGCTGGAGGCAGCATCCCTGGAGGACAGTTATGTTGATTCTTGTTAAGATTAAAGCACACTGTATCTCTTCCTTCACTTGAGATGATGGTAAAACACATAGTTTTAGTTTCACCTTCTTTTGTAATGTTCTACTTCCTCTTCCAGCTAATTGCTTAAAAGCAGAGGTATAACTAAGAGTGTGAAAGGGAAGGCATTCCTACACACTGAGAACATACTTAAGAAGTCTTATTCAAATAATGGGCAATTGCAGATGAAAGAAGAAAATAGCTAGAAAAATCAGATGATTCTTTCCAAAACATCTAGGAAATAAAACACAAGTTGGTTGCCAAAGGACTGACTGAGTTACTCACCAAAATGAACTAGCTGAAAGCCTCGTGTAATTCTCCATGTAACTAGAGATATTGAGGGCTCTCCCCACTCTATTCTGTAGAGTCTCTGTTTTTACTGAAAAAAAGTTTTCATAAAAACAAGTTCAGAAAAAGATCAGTGGTATGTACATCTTTGAATATACAAGCCAAAGAAAATCAAATGTTTTCCTCAACAGTTTCTACAATCTGTATAGTAGATGTTCTCTTTGACATTACCTTGACATATTTATTTGAATCTATAAAACTACATTTGAATCTATACTGCCAATAGAACAAAGGAATGTTTTCTAATATCACACGTTTATATTTGGTAGAAGTTTTAAAACCATTTTACTATATATTTGTTCAATTACCCTAAGATGTAAAGATCAAATCCTACTCAGTCATGTCTTGCTTTTAATAAAAAACCTTTGAAAGGGACACTTGAGGATCCTTACTAGCATAACTTACAAGCATAACTACCAGTTATGCTTGCTGACATTCAATTACTGTCATCACAGGCTGCAAAATAACCATGTGCCCATGATCACGAGTATCATTAGCTTCCTCACACTCATTTGGAAACATTCACAAATCTTAGATATTAAAAACACCTTGATTCGGTAGTAGGGATTGAACAAAGGTAGTGAGGCCAGGATCCCAATTACAACATATGGGAATTCAATATTGTTAGTCAATCTTGATTTCTTAGATGGCTCACGATGATTTTCAAGGAGCTCTTATACAAGAGAATAAGTTTAGGAACACCAGATAGTGCCGTCATCTTTGGTATTGTTCGAACATTTATAATTTAAACTTCATATTTGGAAAATAGAAAAATAAACACCTCAGATATAGGCTTGAATACCCTCGGAATAAGGAAATTAAAAGAAGGAAGGGAAAAGAAAAGAGCTATTCATCATTGAGCAGTTACTGTATACTAGGGCTCCCATATGTTGTATCTCACTGAGGTAAATTTATCAATCTCTCTATTGCATAGATGAGATGAATGACTCTCAATTATACTAACAAGGGATTTGATCAAACCATTAGCAGGAGATAAAACACAATTACCATTCAATCAAATGCCCTCCCATGCTGTTTTAATTCTTAAAAAAAAAAAAAAAGAGCAGCCAATGGTAGTGGGCTCAGTTAAAATCCGTCACAAATTATAAAATAAAAAATGAAGTCAAACCTCTTTGATCTTATGTAGAAGAATCTTCTTGGGTTTTGTGTAGAAAGAAAATAAAAGTAAGAGCTTCCTTCCTGTTAAGCAATTAATGTGTAGCCATTAGTGAGATGACTATCAGATGTTGTGTATCTGATGTTTTCAATCAGATGTTTTGTATCTTTCATTTTATGCAAGACCTATTTAATTGCAGTTCTTGAACCAAATATGACAAACTTAAAGGAACATGTACAGCAGTTCTTCTCTATCGTAATATAGCAACACTATTTTCCAACCTTCAGATATAGCTGACAAATTACTCAATTTGAATAAAGATTAGAAATTTAAATTTTAAAAAGTCTTTTAATTTAAAATAGAAAGCATGACTTTTAACCTTTTCTCATTATGTAGATCATAATATACTGTATGTACAATTGTTGTTTGAGGTATTTAATGATTGCTACAAACAAAATGCCTTTAAGAGAGAAAAAGAAACACTAACCAAAGACATTATAAAAAATACTATTTGTTTTGACAAATAGCCATTTCAGGGACTGTTTTGAATAAGCCAATAATATTGTATATCTTCCTTCTCCAAGAGGCTTAATGGATGGTATTTCAGGTGTTGGTGATTCTTGTGTGTAAAAGAATGAAAAAATAACATCATTCAAGCAGATTTAGTATCTCTAATTTCAACATAATAATTCAACTAATAGTTACCATTTTATTAAGATCTCCTTAGAAGTTTGAGTCTTTCATTTGAAAAAATACAAACAAAACACAAGTGAAAATTCTCATTTTCTAGCACATGGGACAAATTAAGTATATTGAGTTCCTAATAATGATCATTGTTTTCAAATAAGTAACAATAACTTCCTTGAAAACAGAGGTTTTCTATTTTATTGATTAATAAATATTTGCCAATTTAAGATGTTGTTTAAAAATCTGTGTAAATAAACTTTTATATCACATTCTAAACTTAAAGTTTTTGGTAACATGAATAAAGATTTTAATCTTTACCTGATGATTTGAAAACATCAATTTTATATAAAAATGTCTAAATGTATATGTGAATATAGATACAGGTTTGTTTGTGTATGTATGTGTGTGTATTTGATACTTTAAATAGGGAAGAAATAAAATACAGAGGCTCTATTGCAACAAAAAGGAAATAAGAAATGTCATCAGATATTTTTAACTGTCTTTTAGTTACATAGCTGTGTCTTCTTAGGGACTTCTGCACAAAAGTATTTCAAATGGACTTTCATTCTGGGTGTTGTTTGGCAAAGTCATCATATGAAATTGCTATAGTTTTTTGTTTGTTCTCAAACAGCCACCCACATTTTGCTAGTCTTATACATATGAGCTATAAGAAAATAAGAGGATGCAAAGAGCAAGAGAGTAATTTTGCTATTACCTTAAAGCATTTGTTAGTGTAAAAACTACAGATTGTAAGGAACTTTGTAGTTGGTATCTCAGCATTGTGTTGATTTGCATTTCTTTTATGGCTAGGGATGTTGAACATTTCTTCATGTGTCTATTGGCCATCCTTCTTTCCTCTTCAGAGAAGTTTCTCTGTTAGTCTTTAGACCACTTATTTATTGGGCAGTTGTTTCTTTGAGGATTTGTTGTTGGGGGATTTATTTTTTTGTGTTCCAAGTATACTTTAGATATGAGACCATTGTCCATTGTATGGCTAGTGAAAATCTTCTCCTAATCCATGGGCTTTCTATTGATCTTGCTCGCTATGACCTTTGCCATGCAGAAGCTCTGCAATTTCATGCAAACCCATTTGTCCAACCTTTCTTTGATTTGTTGTGTTTCTGGGTCTCTATTAAGAAAATTTTGGCCTGTGCCAAGGATACCTAGGGTTTCTCCTATTCCATCCTGTAATGTTTTCAGGGTGTCTGCTTTGCCTCCGAGGTCTTTGATCCATTTGGAGCTGATTCTGGTGCAGGATCTAGCTTTATTTTTCTACAAGTGATTAACAAATTTTGCCAGCACCATTTATTGAAGAGGCTGTCTTTCTTCCATTATGTTTTTTTAGCTCCCTTATGGAAGATTAGATAGCTATAGGTCTGTGGGTTCATTTCTGAGTTTTCAATTCTATTCCACTGGCCTGAGATCTGTTCTCACCCCCAGTTAGAATGGCTATCATCAAGAACTCTAATAACAACAGATGCTGGAGGGGATGTGGACAGAAGGGAACCATACTGCATTGTTGGAGGGAGTGTAAACTTGTTCAAACATTTTGGAAAGTAGTATGGAAGTTCTTCAAAAGACTCCACATAGAGCTCCCCTATGACCCAGCAATCCCACTTTGGGGCATTTACCCAAATGATCACAGACAAGACCATACTAAAGCTACCAGCACAACTATGTTTATTGCAGCATTGTTTACCATAGTAAGATATAAAACCAATCCAGATGCCCCTCAGTAGATGAATGGATCAAGAAAATGTGGTATACATACACAATGGAATTTTATGCCTCCATCAGAAAGAATGACATTGCCCATTTGTTAGGAAATGGAAAGACTTGGAAAAAAATTATATTAAGTAAAGTAAGCCAGGCTCAAAGAAAAATAGGTCCCATGGTTTCCCTTATTTGCAATAACCAGTATATGCCTGAGACAAGCAGAAAAGGTCAGATATGTTGATATTAGGTGAAATGAACCCCAAGATAAGGTCTCAAATGTTTTTTTTTTCTTGCTATTGTTTCTAATATATTTATAAGGTGGTTTCTTTGTTGCTTTGTATGTCCCTCCCCCACGGTATAAACCCGGTTTTCACTGTATTTGATGTTGGTATAATTTGTGGAGGGGAAGGGAAAAAACAAATTGTTTAAATAGGGATACAGGTGGGCCCATTGCAACAATGAAATGTACAAGTTGTTTGTGGAAAAACAAACTTTGCAACTTTGGTTGAGGAGGGGGAAGATGGGGGAGGGGCGGGGCGGGGCGGGGCTGGGAGGGAGACTGGGATGGGAAGGGATGGGAAGGGAAACAAAGGAGGAGGCAAAAATGCTTGATAAGAAATGCACTCATTACTTTGTCCATGTAATTGTAATCCCTCTGTACGGTATTTTCACAATAAAAAGAACTTATTAATAAAAAAAAGAACTTTGGAGTTACTTGAACATGTTTTAATTTTATTATTGGGTAGTTGTACAAAGAGGTTGCAATTGCATAAGTAAGTTTATGAATGCAATGCATCTTATTCAGTGTCAGCCTTCTCACTATTCTCTCCCATTACTTCCTTTTTATCCCTACCCTCAAGTTATGTAGTTTAATTATTACATGATGTACATTGAATACAATGACTGCATTTACTTATCCTTTCTTCCTCCATTCTACTTGAACATGTTTAAATACCCTTTTTAATTGCACCTGACCTACTGAAATTATTATAAAGAATCAAAAACATTACTTTTAAATCTATGGATATTCAATTTGTTTTCTAACTTCATTTCCAAAATTCTCCTACACTGACAATTTGTAACTAGATGTTATTAATGTATTCTGAACTTTATCATCTATGTGGATGATTTCTTGCCTATTGCTGCCCTTCCATTATGGCTTTGTTGATGCTATGTGTTCTTTATGAGCTGAGTAGACGTTTTTGGTCTTCATATTTATGTTGTGATGTGGTGAGGTCTGATGTTTTAATATTGGAAAATATAACTTTCAACATTACATTTAATAACTTTCTTGTTTTTATAGTTTAATGAAAGTTCAGGCTTGAAAGAGGTAGTTGCTTTTCTCATATGGCCAAATATATTTCTTCTTTATAATACTCTGATGTTCCATCTCTTTGCATAATTTTCTATTATTATTTATTTTAAATGTTTTCTCTATCAGTTTAAAAAACTTTAAAGGTCTATTCTCCACTTGAAAAAAACCGCCAAAAGAACTACCCCATGTAAATATGCAGAAACAATTACTATAAAAGTGTCAGCATAGTTAAAATGAATTACTTTGATTACTGCAGGGATAAATATATTTTTTACATTGTTGGCATTAACACAAATCTCAATACCTCATTTTCTTATAAAGTAGTAGAATCTTAGCACAGATAGTATATATCTTCATACAAGAAATTGCTTTAAAAAATAAATTGCTTTTGGAATTTCATGTACAATTATTTAAGACCTTTTTGAAATAAAGAATGCAAATGAATTGAAGATGCTATCTTGATTTTTGAAGTCATCTGGTAATGGTCTTAGTAACTGCTGATGTAGACGTATTCTTACTAAATTTAATAATTTTATAATTTTTATAAGGTAGATGAAGAAACAAAGTTTAGAAAGCAGAAACAAAAGATGCATACTTCTTTTGACAACATATAGACATAGCAGATCTTTTATTTAAATTGGAGAGAGAGAGATTCTGGAAAATACCGTGTCTAGAAATTGTATAATTACCTGAAAGGAAAACTTTGTTACACAGAAATAATGCTGTCATTAATTCCTGTTCATCTGACAGCAAAAGAAAAATCAAGTCATGTAAGGCATATCAGCATTCACCCAATAAATCAATTCTCCTTCCTAAAGAGTACCAGAGTTCTTACCATCCCTGAACTTTGAATCACAAAAACTTAAGTAAACTTTCATGTGCTGTTACCAAATTTTCTAACTACATCATGTCCCACATGCATTTCAAACATGTTAAATATGTAATCTGAACTAGACCTTTGTCTCTACCCACCTACAAGGAGTCAAATAGCCACCCATCTCCATCATGTTACTCAAGCTGTTTAACTGTGTGTCCCTAGTGAAAAATAAAAATAAAAAGACAACTAGGCCAATATACACAGATGCCAGAGAATATGGTCAGTGTTCTTTTGCAACTACATAGCCTCCTTCTTGAACATAAAGCTTTCACTAACTGAGCATACCCTAAAATAGTCTTTGTTGACAATATTTTCATAGTCAGTTAATTGGATAGTGAGTGCACATAGCTAAAAAGACAAGCATTGTGATCTATGGAAGCCACATAAGAGAAAGTTCTTTTGCTATATTACATAGCCATAGAAAATCCAGCCTACTCATATCCCATTGGAGTTCAACTCCTCTGTTGGAATAACTCAAATGTACAGGTTTTCTTTATGACAAATTAATGATACAATCTTGTTTTATGATGCTCAAAATACCAAGCTTTAAAGTTAAGTAGAACATTATAGGTATCCTCATTGTCTCAGGAAAGAAAACTAGGTTGCCTTAATAGAAAGATTTAGAGGATCTAAGCAAACAGGAAATTGTCCTAGTATATCAATCTTCTACCTAACATTATGAACAAGTGCCTGATTTCAAGGAGCTCAGGTCTGGGTGGAGCTGAGGACCAAACGTGAGCATAATACTAACAAAATACCTGATTTCCCTCACTTTCTTTTGAAAACTGATATTGTCTCTGATGAAATCTTCAGATCTTATAGTTTAAGGATAACAAAACTTTTCCTATGGTCAGTTGTAAATTAATTGAAGGAATAAAAGGAGCACTCCAATTCTAAATCCAAATTTGAGCCCTGTGAACACTACATAATGGTATATAGTACTGTGCAAAATGTATTATGTGACCAGGAAGGATTAAACAAGTTGCCAAGAGAATATGTGGGATTTGTTACACATAAATAAGCAATAATCTAAGAAGGAGTAACCCCAGCTTTTTCACTAAGTGGAAAAGAAATAGAGGGTTGAATAGAACAATGAAGACTGTATTACATTCAGACAATAAGGAATTGTCTTTTTATTTGTAGAGCCCATGGTATTTTGATCTGTGGTAACAGAAAGTTCAGAGTAATATATATGGAAACATAATTTTTAAATGGGGAACATTTATCTAAGAATATAAATACAGACTCTTTTCATAAATATTCAATACATTATTTGACACATTGGTTTGAGTGAAGCTCCATAAATATAATTTAAAGCTTCCTGATTTGGGCTGAGGTCCAGTAAATTATATATTCTCAACAACTATCAATGCTACCTCTCAAAATATATCCTCACAACCTACTTTAAAAATATTTTAAGATAATTATTTCCATCTTCATAGTAACTAGTACATTTATGACTAGCATTATCTCGGATTTCTAAGGAAATAAAATCATCATTCTGAGGTACTGTTAATAAAAGGAAGTGCAGTAATTGAGAGAGGCATTGTTTTAAAATGTGCTAAAACTGTCATTTTTTAATTTTCAATGGCTTTAACTAGTCCACACAGATTTTGTTTTCAGTCACAAAGATAAAACTATCCCACATGACTCTCTAGTCAATATTGCTCACTAATCGTCACTCATATAACCCTTCACTGTACCAACTTCACAATGGTTTTCATTCAGTATGAAAGCATAAAGCCAACATTTAGCAAACAGAATTCTCTGGATTAGCAATTACTCAGCCTCTGTAGTGAGAAAATTCAGTGAATGGTGACACCTAGGAAGGAGATCTAGGGCATTAATAGATGTCAAAGAGAAACTTTGAATATTTTTTGGAGCCTAGAGCAGCCACAATGATTAGGAAAAGTTTATTTCTAGAATCTGTAAGAACCATGCTTAAAAGGAGGAAATGTTTAATACCAGGCCTTCTATAACCTCAATGTACAGAAAGACACCAAAGGAAATACAAGTCATTTCTAATAGACTCCCTGTATTTGATGCTTACCTACCAGAATTGCTACATTTAAAGCCAAATCATATCAGAGTTCCCACTGGTGCTGACACATTCATGTTTAAGTTATAGTGCTATATTAATCGTTTTTAAAAGCAAATGCCCAAATGCATCTAAAGCTTTTCCATGTAAGCAGGTTCCCAGAATGAATTTTGTCTAAGGTTATTTTCACCTTTGTCTACAGAGAAAGCAAGCTCATGCATCTTTCCATAATAGATAATGATTCATCCGAGAACAATTGAATTAGCTCTTGCTCTGGGAGCTATGAGATTTTTCTCAGCTCCAGTGAGTTTATAAATGCATCATAGACTCAAATTCATCAATTCTTTGTTTGGTGTTCCCTTTCCTGATTTTGCGATAGGATATTGTGTTGTATCTAGAGTAAGCATTTCTGGAGATATCTCCCTTCTTTCCTAGCATGGGCTGCTCATCAGGTGTGGCAGGTTGGGAACTGGGGCTGCTCAGTGGGGAGTCCTCACTGGTGTCACCTTCCTCCTTGATTTGAGAGCCTTCTTCATGTTCTTTCTTAAATTCTATTACTCGAACCTCATCTTCATCATTGCAGTCTTCCTCCTCTTCCTCATCATGAGTTTCTTCATTCCAAACCTCTTGCTCCTCTAAGTGTTTAGATTGCAATATGTCAACTTGGTTAGGTTTCCGAAATCCCAGCCATTCAACTTCTGTTGCCTGAGGAGGTTTGTTTTCCTGATCCTCATCTATCTCTTCAAGGGGTTGTTCAGCAATGCTTTCCCTCAGTCGGATTATTTCCTGGGTACTGCTACTGAGAGGAATCTTCTCCCATTGTTGCCCTGTAGAAAAATCAGTTGATAGTTGAGCTGTGCTGAAGTTCCAAAGTTATGAAGCTCATTGGTGTTATTCTCTTACATTCTTTTTTGTAACAATCATTTTCCAACTTGTGTTTTATGGTATGTGAGTCGATCTTATTAGTTCCTTCTATAGGATCAAATATGCTCACAGTCAAATGAGTCTGGAAATAAGTTGTATAGTATAATTAAATAATCAACTTCAAAAATTATCTAGGATTTTAAAATACTAATGAATATTGTAAATTATCAGGAAAGACCTTGGCTCAACCTCATTGGACCATGGGCTTCTACTGTTATGAACTACTACATATAGTAAGGTTAATATTCCCTGACACACTTACAAATCTTGTCACCTGTCATAACTGTATATGTGATTATATATATATGCAAATATATATATATATATATATATATATATATATATATATATAATGTCTTGGCCTACCTCCTTTACAACAGACATCTCTCAAGGAAAATTAGAGCAATACCTCAGGGTGAAAGTCTTTCTTCCGACTGTTCATGTCTGGTCACATTCAGATAACAAACTGGGCATTTAACATTGTGTTTCTAAGAGTGCTCATAAAGTAATCAGATATAGGAGTAAGAGCAGAGAACTAGAGATAGTAAGAACTTGTGTGCTTGCAACTAAGGGACCAAGTCCACCAAAGCATGCATGAAACAGTCTAACATCTGGCACTGGTTTCTAGAGAGTCCAGGTTTAGAAATCATGTTGGGGTCCTAGCCATGTAACACCCATTGCTTTCGATATATCTTGCGTGATAACTATTTAGCCACAAGTCATTTGGATATCATGTTCATAGTGACTTTTGGAAGGTTTATCTCCTGCAACCATCACTTTTGAAACAGCTATATCATATAAAACCGCTTTACTGAGCTGCTTACTCAGAATGAATTATAAAAACAGAGGTTGTTGTCTGAGCTATCACGCTAAAGAGGCTAAAGTTTCTTACAGCCTATGATATGCATGACTGATTCATACTGTCTAGGTTGGATGACTTGCCAGACCAGGGTTCGCCATTTCCTCTCAACACTGCAAATCTATATAAACAACATGAAAGACAATGGTTGTCTCTGTCTTTCGCCCTTGCAAGTTTTCATCCTCCCTGAAAAATGTGCCTAAACACACTTTCATGCAAAGTTTTTAGTTATCGTTTCATTTTCTGTTGCTTATTTTTAAACCTAGGAATCAAAATTTAAAAGTAGAGCAATAGAAATAAAGATGAATTATCACACCACATGTTTATGTATGTTGCTATAAGTTTGCTGGTATCTAGTCAATATTCTTTTTACAGACATCTACATTAGAATGTTTTCTATATGAAAGCTTTGTTTGGTTTTGTTTTTTTCCACAAGAATCAAAGGAACTGATTTTTTGTTCATATTCATGACTCAGGCATAGGATTGTCATGAATGAAATTACTCCTTGCATTTAAATTATAGTTTTTCCTCAATATTTTTAGCATCTTTATACTTTTCAATCCAGGGACATTCTCTGAGGATTTTTTAGCTGTTTGTCATTGTGAAAATAAAAGAGACCAAAATCTGTGCCTCTATCAGAAAGGAAAAGCACATGCTACATCAAACACAAAAGGATTAAAGCAAGGAAAAATTCACTGGTGAGACCATCTGGTCCAAAAAGAGGTTGTTTCAGTCTCCATTTGATCAAAATAGAAGATTCTAGAAAACTGATGTTTACAGTGAGCTTCCTGATCAGAAATTTGAAAGGGGCTCTAAATGGAATGTTGTAATTCCCCCCACCTCTTAGAAAAATTGTTACCTTGGAAGCAGAAAAATTAAAACAAATAAGTTATTTAGTTTATTTTGTGTGGTTTTAAGTATTATAAATTATTTCTAGCTCTTGCTTGTGGTCCTTTCCTTTAGGTATCAGCAGACAGTCTCAGAGTTAGCTAAGCAAAAAGAGAAACTCAGGAAGCTGGGTTTAACATCTGATATTTTATGTGACGTTCTAATTTTCAACCAGTAGTTTCTTCTATGATTTGCTTGTTAAGATCCTAAATTAAACTTGCTAGTCTAACAAACAGACTTCAATTTTGAGATAAGCCATTTAAAGCTGCAGCAGAGAGAAAGAATGATTAATTAATAGATTTTATGTAACACTTATTTGGAAACTGCTTAAATGTAAGTGTCTTCTTAGAAGAACTGTCTAAAGGATCTTGTATCTCTTAGTCTACTGGCTTTATTTAAAACTTAATATAGAACTTCACTGTTCTTTTTATTCTCCTATTGACTTTAAGAATACAATTAAAGCAATCTTCATCACTGAGAGCTTGCTTTAACAAGAAGCAGTTAAACGTCTTATATGACAAGCCTGGAACTTTTCTATAAAATAAATCAATTTATAAAATTATATTGTGTATCAAAAGTAACTTTTTAGGATAAACATTTTTCAAGGTGCTTGACACAGATTTGGAGACATAAATTTTCCATTGAAAAGTTGACTTAATGGACTAACTTTCAAGAGAGAGGTATTACATTGGTAGGCCAATCTGGGCAATTTTAGTCTTAGGCTATCTCTGGACTGCTCATTAAGGTAGAAACAAGAGAAATTTAATACTCACTTATCTACCTCTAGCAGTCTGGAGATTCTGAAGTCATTGCCCAGATTGCTTTTCATGCACACTCATGCAACATCTTATGCAAAATTACAACTTTGCATAATACCCAGTCAAACAATTTCTGTCTAGAGAATGCTAGCTCCTGCTACCTTCTCTGAATGTCATTTCCTCGGCACTTGTTTCTTGGAGAGAAAGATCAGTGATGGCCTTATGAACAACGAAGAGGTTCTCCTCTGGATTTTCTGAGAAAGAAAATATAAGTATTATATTATAACATTTAAAATAAGTATAGTTCAAAGGCTCACATATTATCAATATAGAGTTTAGGCAGATTTCTCATTTCATTATGAATTCTTTTGATGCTCCAGATTCCTCTTTAACTCATTTCATGTATTTAATGGTCAATCCCTCTATTCATATCTCTCCTTTAACATTTATAGATGTAGAGGTGTAAATTCAGACATGTATAGCAGATACTCAAATTCTGAATTTTCTTTGCTCAAGTTTTATGGAGCCTCCCATATAATGATGAATAACAGTAGTTAACATTTAACCAACCTATAGAACTTTTTGCAACAAATGTACAAGTAAGTTGCAATTATTTTTTCCATATTTTAGTGATGAAAATCTTAAGGAGATGAAATTGTTTAGAATCAAAGAGCTCCCAAGTAGATAATTCTGGCTTTTTCAGACACAAAGATTTAGTCCTTGTCATTTGCAGTTCTAGTCTGATAAGGGGCTATATTTCTTGGGTACCTAGATTATTCCTATTAAAACAGTTTACAAAAAAATAATAACCCTATGTGAGTTTATAAATCAAACCAAGAAAATTGAGGAGAAAAGGAAATACTTTACCTTTTACAATCTTCTCATCAACGGACCAGCTAGCCGGTGTGTTCCCTGGTGATTTTCCACTTTGTTCCTGATCTGCTTCTGTGGGTAAATCTTCAGGATTGGAATCCTCCCTGTAGTATGTAGTATGTGGGGTCTTATCCACTTCAGTCATTTTCTCATTGATTTTACTGGTGGTTTGTTGACCATGTTCAGGGGTTCTAGTCCCATGACCCTTTACATCCCTCAAGGTCCCTGAAACATCTGTCATGATGTTCACTGACAGGAGTCCAATTTGAAGACAGTGTCCAGGAAACTGAGTTAGCAGATCCCTGATAAGATGCCTTCTCTGGTCTTGGAGTCCAATCGTTCCAATTCCTATTCTAAAAACACAAATTATCTTCTTTGGTACATAACAAGAACCCTCTACGGAAAGTGTCCAGACAATGCTTAGAATAAATGCAATAGGATTTGTCAAAATTGCCAACAGCCCACAAGGAAGAATCCAGCCAATCAACACCTCCTTTACTGCTTAGCAGTTCCCTTGCAGAATTAATGGCACCCTTTGATTTACATAAACAAACAATCTGAAGCAATCAGGCTTTTGTGTGGGCATGTGGAGGGGGACTTTCAGCTTGTCAGTCCCCCTCTGGGAACAGAGATTTTTGTCCCTTTCCATAATGGCCCATTGTAATTTTCCTTGTAACAGGAGCCACAATTGTTCCACAGCTTTAATCCGGAGAGAATGACCACCTTGAGGCATATTAGTTCTGTGTAACCAGCTTAACATTTCCAAACAGATTTTGTTCAAGTAAAACCTCTGCTATTTAGTAAGGGACAATGGCACCATTTCTTATTTATTAAAGAATAGAAACAGCTTATCAAAGACCTGTAAACAGGACAACTTGATTGTAAATGGTTCTGGCAGCAGATTTCTTGATGTGCTTTCCAGAGGTTGAGAAGGGAAATAAGAACAAACCAATTATTCTGCTGATTTGTTAATACCAAAATTTTACAATTTTAGAATAATTTATTTCAGCTATAGATTCTTACTTTCCAGATTACTTGTGTCAACTAAATCGTAACTCGGCATTTAAAACCAGACTATAAGTTTATCTATGTTCTACCTTGCTGTCATTCTATATTCTATTCTGATATCAAATGATGTAGTCCATTCTTAGAGAAATGATGATTATTAAAACATGTTAGTGACCCCTTTTTTTAATTTTAATTTTTATTTTTTGTGAACATATTGTACAGAGGGGTTACAATTACATGGGCAGGATAATGCATACATTTCTTACCAAGCATTGCAGCCTCCTCCTTTGTTTACCCTTCACATCCCTTCCCA
>NW_012267221.1:9585254-9598526 GCF_000151885.1 Dipodomys ordii
GGGGTCTTTTATTGTTCCATATGAATTTTTGGATTGCCTCTTCTATTTCCTTGAAGAATGAGGTTGGAATTTTGATAGGTATCGCATTGAATTTGTAGATAGCCTTGGGAAGTATTGCCATTTTCACGATGTTAATCTTTCCAATCCAGGAGCATGGGAGGTTTTGCCATTTTCTAAGTCCTGTTTGGATTTCCTTTTTCAAGATTTTAAAGTTTTCATCATAGAGGTCCTTCACTTCTTTGGTTAAGTTAATTCCTAGTTATTTTATTTTTTGAGGGGCTATTACAAATGGAGTTACTTTCCTAATTTCAGCCACACTTTTCTCATTGTTGGTATACAGAAAAGCCATTGATTTTCTTTTTTCCACAATTTTATTAACATATATGACTTGTAGAAAGACGGGGAAAGGGAATCCATTCTGGCATTTCCATAAATGCATACAACATATCTTCATCAAACTTACCCCTCTGTCACTCTCCATTAGCCCCTCCCCACTTCTAAGGCAATTTCAATAGGTTTTATTGTTCGGTTTCCATATGTGTGTGTGTGTGTATATATATATATATATATATATATATATATATATATATATATATTCCTTCTTATTCACCCTCTGCATTGTTTACCCTTCCCCTTCCTGCTGATACCTCATAATCCCAAGAAATCCTGTTATACTTGACTCCCCTTTTCTTTCTTCCTTTCTCTTTCTTGCTTTCTTTCCTTTCTTCCTTTCTCTATTCTCGCTTCCTTTCCCTCTTTCTCATTTTCTTTTCTTTCTTGCTTGCTTTTCTTCCTCCCTCCCTCCCTTCTTTCTTTCTTTCTTTCCCTTCTTTCTTCTTCCTTCCTTTCTTCCTTGCTTCCTTCCTTCCTTTCTTTCCTTCTTCCCTTCTTTCTTTCTCTCTTCCTCTCTTTCTCTCATTCCTTCTTTTATTACTTTATCAGGTAGGATCTCAAGATTTTGCCCAGGCCTGGCCTTAGATAGTGGTCCTCCTCAGCTCTGCTTTTCAAGTTGATGGAATTACAAGCTTGCATCCCGGAGCCTGGTTGGTTTTAATTTCTTTAATAAACACCCAGACAATACTATTCAAACTGTTTCACAAGTACTAACAAAACTAATCCTCATAATAGTCCTGTGGCTAAGGTGTTTTGTTAGTGTTAGTGTTATACTCATCTTTGGTCCTCAGCTCCACCCAGACCTGGGCCCCCCTCCATACAGCTGGCCTCTCTCTGCCCAGACCCACCTGAACTCCCATCTACCTCACTTCCTATCCCTCAGACCCTCCTGCCACCTGGATGGTGATGGAGGCCATGTGTTCCCTCTTGTGGGAAATATGGCTTTTCTAATACACCTTATAATAATCTTTCTCCTGTGCCTGCCTGCCTCTGCATGGTGCCCTGGGATGGATGTGTCTGATCCTCTTTCATTGGTGGGCCATACAGGGATAGGCTCCCCCAGGGATTTGTTCCCCCACTCCACTTTGGAAGGGGGTTTGACCAGCTGCCTTGGGGCCTATCCTGAGATCCTACAATCCAGTTACCAGAGGGCCACGAAGGTAACTTTCTCCTGACCAAGTGCTCTACCAGCCCATCCAACACGGCTAATTAAGTCCCACTCCAGGGTAAGTGACCAGTTTATCTGAGGTACAAGTTTCCAATGGGGATATCTCAGTGGTAAGGCCACCAGGGGTTGGTGGGCTAACCCAGCCCCCATCCAAGCAAAATTTGGCCAAGTGCCTGGACCTAGCCACAAGGGGTCTACCATGGCCCAAGGACGCCCCCCTCCCCATGGACAAACGTGACGACATTCCCCACTGGTGGGACCACCCCCCCTTTAGGAGCTAACCAGCACTGTAGATGATGCTCTACTGTAGGCGCCTGGCTTCAGGTCACTTACCATGGGAAGGACACTAAATTCCTTTACAGACAGGTGAGTCTGGAGCCATGCCTCCAGCCTGGCTCCTTGATGATTAGCTGAGAGATGGAGTTTTAGAGGGATTGTTTTGTGCCTGGGATGGTTTTGAACTGTGGCAAAAGGAGTCTTTGTTACACAAGCCCTTTTATTTCCAATTAAAGCAACAAGGAGATCAATGAGATACAGGTGTTATGCCTAGGTTGCAGGACCCCCACCAAGAAGACCACCGAGAGTCGGACTCTACAGCTGTTTTAAGGTTTTATTTAAATGGGCTGCAGCTCAGGCCTCGTCCTACCCTCCAACACAGAGGAGCCTAGGAGGAGAGCCCTGAGCTAAAGATTTGCAGGGGTTATAAAGGCACACAACCAACCAGGTGTTTGGATTACCACCACGTGTTGCTCTGCTAGAAACAAGCAACAAGTGGTCACTGCGTCAAAACTTTAACCCTTCACAGGTTACCTATAACTTGTTAACAATTGATTAACAACTATTGGTCAGAGTTTTTTTTAATAAAACCCAGTAGATGTTTTTAACCTGGGACTGATTGTCACGCTAAGTACCGCCCACTGCCTCTGGACAGCCTGTTTAAAGTGGCTTATATATAACATTTAACCTTTAACAAATGTACAGGCCTTTCTTGGGCTACAGCAGCATAATCTGTTTGACACCTTGGTTATTAAAAGCATTTTTGTGGCTGGGGGAGGAACCTGGTTTCTAATGGCCCCAACAATGCCACCTGTGTAGGCCTTTAGACAGATCTCAATTGGGACATAATCTCATCTCTACAAGCTTTTTAACAGATGAATAGAAAGAGTGACATTTTTCTGTAGTCTGAGTTACCTTTAGGAATTTAGCAGTTTTTTACATGTACTAGCACTGTAGCATCTCTTTTTTTTTAAAAGAAATAAATCCAATTGTTAAATAGTATAGAAGTCAACTTATATCCTTTGCTCATATACCCCTTATGGTCTAACTTGTGGGGATTAACATTTACAGAACCGAACATCTGAAGTGGCTTTGTTTTATCCCAAATCAGCAAGCTTTTGGTCACGTGTGATGGAGCAAGGCCAGCAAGGTCTGGAAAAGGCTGTGGCATCGCCCAGTGTGTATGGACTGTCGCACCTCCTGTTGGTTACCTGTAAAATTCTATATATATTGGTTAAAGTCCTGGTTTACACTGGCTTTTGCAGGCTGGTGTCACTGGTTTCACTCTGGTCCATTGATCTTAAAGAGATTGGCACACAGGGGAGAAAACAGAGAATTAAACCTTAGCCTTAGTTTAATAGCCATGGTCACAGGTACAATATTTAACTCAGCATAGATGGACATAGAAATGACATAAATCACAGCCAACTTAATTACCAATTTCATTTACTTTGCAAAGGAAACCATTTTTTTTTACTCCTTTCCCCAGGCCTTTAAAACTGTTTGTCCCCCCTTTGGCTTATAGTCAGGTCACAAAGTTTTAAAGCAATTTAGATGAAATCACACCTTTCATTGACAAAGATCTTTTAGTATGCAGAATACTTGGTAACTTGAAACTATAACCACTTACATACAGACAGATAGACAGACAGACATGAGTCTGTTTCCAGCCGAAGGCTGAACGTGGCATTGTGACTCTCAAGTGGTAGAGCACTCAGGGACAGTGCCCAGGCCCTGAGCCCAAACCATAAAGGCCAACTAGGACAAGCTATCCCAGCAAGGAAGGCTGAGACACCCGGCAGGACACAGTCAGGCCTGACAATGGAAAACCATGGAGAGGAGTCAGAGGAGATGACGTCCTAAATGGAGTCACTTTATGCTCACCCTTTCAAAATTAATCAGAGCTGGGAGATCAAGAGAAATAGTTGCTTGCCCACTAATGTCCATACCTGTCTACCTTCTAACTGGACAAAAAGTTAACAATCTTGCCTTTGTTGCCTGCTATTTGTATTTATAGTAGCTTCTGACTGGTACTCCCAACCAGTCCCTTAGGCTCCCCCTACCCAGTTACCCAAAAGACCCTAGACACCCCCTTTCTGTCTTCTTGCCCCAAGTCCAGTTATTTCACCTTCCCCCTGTAATGAGCTACAACTGGGCTTTATACTCCAAATGAAACGTTTCTGGCCTATGGTCAATGTGTGTTCTCCTATGTCATTCGTCTTAACTGACCTTGTCACCTTGTCAGCTTTTTGCCCGATCTTTCCCAAAGGCTTTTTCAACAGAATAACATCTCTTGCCCAGGATAGATAGCACCATCCTGTTCCTACAGGCAACCAGAGACATCGCTTACACTGCCCTGCCTTGTCCAGCGCAAACCCAGACCCTAAAAATCCCAGCTCCAGGGATTCCTTGATGCCACCAGTCCAGCAAGAAGTAGCCAAAAAAGCCCATGACACCCATTGATTCTGGTACCTTTAAATATTTCTGCTACCCCCTCCTCAGGTTACTGTGATCCTAAAGCAGAAAAATCTCATTCCCCCTCCAGGATGCCAGAAGTCAGGTACCACGCTATGTCTCCAATCCGAGACAGAAAAGGCAATTTCAAGTCTTTGATAGACCCTTCTGGAAATCAATCTGTCCATAGGATGTTCCTCTCTTGGGCTACTAACAACGTTTGCCTTAAGAACAATTTTGCCTTTTATTAATTGTGTCTTCCCAACCACTGTCAAGCAGATACTTCGTGGATGGTACCCAGCCAAGCAACAAAGCAGAGACCCCTGACTACTTCACCCCTTGACAGTAGGAAGTAGCTCCAGAAGAAACGACCTCCGCCCATATCCTCAGGCCTGGTACCCTCTATTTTTATTAAACAACAGAGCGGGGAATGTTAGTGTTATGCTTTACCTTTGGTCCTCAGCTCTACCCACATGTGGGTCCCCCTCCCATACTGGAGTTCTCTCCATACAGTTGGCCCCTCCCTCTCTCTGCCCAGACCCATTTGCCTCTGCCCAGACCCACCTGAACTCCCATTACCTGACTTCCTATCCCTCAGAACTTCCTGCTACCTGGATGGTGATAGAAGCCATATGCTCCCTCTTGCGGGGAAATATGGCTCCTCTGATAAACCTTATAATAATCTTTCTCCTGTGCCTGCCTGCCTCTGCATGGTCCCCTGGGCTGGATGTGTCCGATTCTCTTTCAGTTAGTCTATTTTACAGACTAAAATATGAAACACTGAGAGTAAAGGCTACACATAAGCAATTAATAAACTACTGATAAGAAATTGCAATATGGATGAAATCAGGTGTCATCCCTGGCCTGTATTAGGTGTTGTTTTTTGTTTTGTTGTTGTTGTTGTTTGGGGGAAGGCTGGGGGATGGGAAGACACCACACACAGGAAGGTTTTGACCTTAGCAGTAGCGAACGAGTTGCAGCTATAAGAGGGCAGCAAAGCATCTGAGGCATTGTCAAAATCCTCACATAAGAGATGTTACAGATGTTGAAATTGCTGTTGGGAAGAGTTATCCTAAGAAATTTAATTGGAAAGCTTCCAGATGAGTATATACTCAACACAAACAGATGAGAGCATGCAGAAACTAAATACAGAGATTTATGAGATAGTGAAATACGTTTAAGAACACAATGTAGTATTAATTCAACCAAATGCCCCGCAATATGTAGAAATATAGAAATGGTCACATTCATTTTAAAGGTGATATCTCAAACTTTTCACAATGGACTTTTCAAGTATCTCATTTGAGGACTCCAGCAAAGGTGAGTTTATTCTCATTGTCTCTACCACTTCTACATTTCTATTATTTTTATCAACGTCAATGTTGACTTGTAACCTAGCTTTTAGTGGGAATTAACTTATTTATTTATTTATATGTTGTCTTTTCTCTAAAGCCATACCCTGACTTTTTTTAAGGAACTAAAATAATTTCAGATTGGGAAAGATAGAAAAATGATCCAGAATTCTGTCATCCTTGGTTAACTAATGTGTTTAATACTCCTATTAAAGTAATAGAGACCAGATTAATGATGTCTGATATTCCATTTTCCCACAAATCAGACACAATAAAAGACAAATTGAGAATCAAGAGTAGTGTAACTACTAAGTAAACACAAATTATTTTATCTATAAGGATATGAACTACCACCCACTATTCATAACCATCTATTGTTATAATGTAACATCCTACAAGCCACATTTTGGAAGATGGAATATTGGAGTCTTTATCACACAGTTAGCAGGCTACAGGCCATCATTACAAAAGTCTGTAGCCCCCAAATATACAAAACATTTTAGGAAACAGGCCAGAGAGGAAAGAAACAGCAAAAACAATTCCAACAAACCAATTCAGCTCTGATGGAGAACTGAATTGGAACACCATGATGATCAGAGATGAGCCAGGAAACAGGAAACAGGTCAGGATCATGGAGACACACGTGGCATGGTGTCCTGGCACCTATTCTGTTCTATGCCTAAATAGGGTCCATGCAAGGGGTAGGGTCACAGGACAGTCCCAGGCACTGGACTGACAGGTTCAGCAACCTATTGGCCAAATGCCTGCCCTCTCTCCAGGGATCCAGGAACACCTATCACCTGAGGAGGTTGGGGGACACCACCTTCCCCACCATGAAAACAAGATAACATCTGCATTTCTCTGAAGCAGTGCCCTCCTAGCTCATCTTGAGCTAGGCATCTGCATTTCAAAGGATGGCTTGCCTCACCTATAGGCCTTGGAGCTTGATGGACAGCCCCCAATCTCTTGCCTGGGTACCAGGATGGCTTCAAACTATTTACTTCACTATGATGTAAAACACTTGTTGGAATTTGCACTAATGATCTTTAATTCAAACACAATTGTATAATTGCATCATGTTTCATGAATGAAACATGACTTTTTAATCATAATTTCCTGGAGTACTTGTGTTAGAGTATATTAGACTTTGCCAGAAAACCACTGCAGACATCTAGGTACAAAAGACAAAGAAAAGGTTTTTGCTCATAAAGGGGCCCGGCAAGACCCCTTCTCACAAGAGAGGAGTGAGCAGTGCTAATGTCTGAGGTGACTTATATAACCTACTGAGGCTAGGAGGGGATGAAAGGGGCTAGGGCTAGGAGGCGGAGATTCTGGTGTAGACATGAGAACCAGGGGCTTCATCATGATGGATTAAGATTTATGGCTGCTGCCCAAATAGTAGATAAGGGGCCCTGTAGCTTCCCAGACCTGAAGGTCATGCTAAGGGGCTCTTGTTGCTGAGCCAGAGAAGTACCATCCCAAGGTAGAGGGAGTTGGAAGCTGATTATTTACTGCCTTTACTAAATGGTTCTAGTGTTACCTAGGAAGGGAGCATCCTAAACTGTGGAAAGGGGAAGGTGCATGCTAAGTTATAGGAAGGAAGCTCATCAGGCTAACAACTTGGCTCTTTCCCTAGTTCATCTTAATAGCAAAAGTTATTGGATAAATGTCCCATTATGAAATACTTAGCAAAATGTGATAATAAAATAAAAAATACAATGCTACAATAGAAGTATATAAATAATCACATTCTATACGTTAGATGCTAAATGCTTAGTGCTATGGAATCAGAATTTAGGACCAAAGAAATCCTGAATCGGTATAATAGATAAAAAGCTAAGCCACAAAATAATGTGGCTTAGTAATCACTGATGAAATAAAGAAACTTAAAATATAAGTTTTTGAGGCTGGGAAGGTGGCTCAGTGGTAGAGCGTTTGCGTTGCATGCCTGAGGCCCTGGGTTCGATTCCTCAGCATCACATCAGCAAAAAGAAAAAAGCTGGAAGTGGGGCTGTGGCTCAAGTGGTAGAGTTTTAGCTTTGAGCTGAAGAGCTGAGGGACAGCGACCAGGCCCAGAGTTCAGGCCCCACGACCGGACCCCCCCCAAAAAAAAAATATATATACATATAAGTTTTTGATTCTGGCAGCTTAGGGCTGATTATTTTTATGCAAACAGAGGTTTACATAGGTGAAACAGAGTTATTGTTTCAAATCAAGGTGGAAGCATAAAGGACTAACAAGTGAAAGACAAACCTGTTGGTCTGACCAATAATCACCTACCTACCCTTTACCTATCTGAGAGGTGTTGCCATTACACAATCGTAGGTGATTGTGGCATCTGAATCTGAGCTTCCTAACCTAGAGACTTCACATTCGGAAGCTGAGACAGAAAGATGTCTACAAAGGGGAAAGAGCAAGAACAAGCTGAAACATGCATATAAGGAGAAGCTAGAACCTGAATCAACACTCAGTTTCTCACCTTATGGTATGAATATCCTCCAGGGGAAGATGGTCCCTACGTCATAGCTCAGGAATTCCAGAGGCTGCTATAAGATACAGCGGAAGATGAGACAAGTGCCTAAGGACAGAAAATTCAGCTTTTCATACTATAGTTAGGATATATATTTGTTAATCCAAACTATTTTGGATTTTTCCTATTACTGAAAAGATCTTTCTTAACAAGGTTCTGTGCTGTTTTCTCAACTTTCTTACAGTCCAGGTTTTTCTGAGATTTGGAGGAGTCTACCAAAAATGATAAGAACTTTAAAAAAAAAGCTCTCCAATACTTCTCTACAGGTCTCCAAAGCTTTGGTCTTCAGTATATAACAGTCTAAATTATGATTTAGAAGGCAATAGCAATCATAGTCATCTTTGCAATTAGGTTGGGCAAATTCTCTCGGTTTTTCATTGCTCCTCGACTGACCCAGTTCCACGATTTAAACTCTATAATCTGCATCTCACTTTTGTTTTTATTTTGTAAATACAGGGGTCCATTGTTTGAAAGTGAAAGAAATTCCACCTAAAATGAATTCACCAGAAATGGGACTTATTCTGACTTCTGGAAAGTTCTCTCTTTATTCTCGTCCTACTTCCTCTATATTTGATTTTCACATTGTGGTAAATGTCTGTTAACTGTAAGTTTACATTGTAAAGATGATTGGTGATGTGAAAGAAAAAGACTGCTTATTTCCCATTCAAAGGCTATGGGAAAGCCCACATTGAGCTTGGCCAACAGTTCCCTTTGACCCAATTATGATGAGAAGGATAGATATGCAATTACCTAGTTCTGAGACAAAAAAGAGGGTAAATGTAGAGCAAACACCAACAAGTAGAAGACACTACAGCAGGTACTTAGAAGTAGCCTTTGGTAAGAAACATTGTCTTGTCTCCTGGGCTTGCAAATGTGCCAAGGATAACTGAAAGAAGGAAAAAATTATCTCCAGTTTCTTTTTGTATCTCTGTCCTTTTCTCTGAGCAGTCTTTCTTTTCTCTCCTCAAGTCAGCCAGCAGCCATGTTAGGATCCAGGAAGGAAAGGACTGACACATCCACATGCTGTGGCAAAGCTATTCCCGTGACAGGGCTAGTCCTCTGCCAGGCAACAATGACTTGCTCTTACAAGCCATGCCCAACAAATGCTAAGATAATGAGCAACCAGACCACACCTTACATTCCCTGATTTAATTCTTCCTCTATCTAAACCTAAAGTGCATGTCTGTACCCCCACAGATGGGCTGAAGTGTTTTCTTTGCCTCTTTACATAAAGATTCTCATGTTCTCATAAAGCCTCTTTCTCTCCTTTCACCACTACTTACATCTTTGTCTGGTCTACTAGAGCAAGCCTCTAGCCATAACACGTAGAGTCCTTAAAATTAGGCCTCTAACCTAGTTAGCTGTTGGAGACTCAGACCCTTGATCTGCCAAAGTATGATACACTTCTTAAAAGCTTATATGTCTTAAAGTATGATATGCTTCTTAAAAGCATGTGCTTCTTAAATTATTATATACTTCTTTACAATGTTGTTAAACTTAAATAACTCAGTCAAAGGAAAGTATTTATCACAGTGTGGCAACTCAGGTTTTAAGTGTTTCACTGACTGATAGTTCTATTACTATGATTTTACCAGTCATGAAGTAGCTTTGGAATTCCTAATCTGATATTAGGGATGATGACACATATCTTGGCTAACAATATTTAAAGTAAATGTGGGCAAGATACCAAGCATGGGGCTTGCATGTGGAAGAGGTCATTACAATTCTTTTTTTTTTTTTGGTCAGTCCTGAAGCTTGAATTTTGGGCCTGGGCACTGTCCCTGAGCAATTCAGCTCACTGTAAGCACTCTACCACTTGAGTCACAGTGCCACTTCTGGTTTTCTTGAGGTTAATTAGAAATAAGAGTCACACAGACTTTCCTGCCCAGGCTGGATTTGAGCCATGATCTTCAGACCTCAGCCTCCTGAGTAGCTGGGATTACAGGCATGAGCCACCAGTGACTGGCAAGTTCATGACTATTCTATGTATCACTTTTAATTGTTATTTTGAAAGAAAAAATTCCTGAGGGAAATGCATTTTCATATGCATGAATAGCTTTATAAAACAAATTTTGAAATTTGACTTCTGAGATGTACTGGAGTCAGAGTACTGGAGAGCTCTTACTCAGGGAAACAGGGTGGATGCTGAGGTATGTCTGCTCCCAAGATACTTCGCACATAGAAAGTTCAGATAAGATATGACCTGAGTCCTGCTTCTTCCTGGGGAAAGTTTTCTCCCATTGTCCTCTTTTGAATAAAATGGCTTTATATAGGAGATTTACTGCAAATAATGATAGGATTTGCTTTGTATTATACACCTAACTTTACTCTTCTTGTCTTTGGATAGTATGGAAGCACCAGGTCTGTAAATACTGTAAATACTGCAGTGCATTTGACTTGGCAAAACTGATCCTAAGAGAATGTGATCTAACAGGGTGATCTATAGATCATGATGTTTATGTCTCTTACACACAAGAATCCATGCAAGTAGAGCATAAGTTTTTTTAATGTGACAGAGCCATTGTGCAGATAAGAATAGAAGCAATCCCTATAAAGTAAAATTGGCCACAATTTAAATATACCATCCTAAATGCATAAGGAATGCTTCCAATGAACTAGCTCTCTAGAGCTTTTAGCTAGGCAATTATAATCCTGTTTACTCATGATAGAATTTTGCTTGTTGCCCTTTAATGGGAAAAATGATTTCTCTGCTCATAGAGATTGTAAGTGGTAAATAGATAGAAGGGGGTTTTGGGAGAGTATTTATAAAACCATGGAAACAATTTCTAACTATGTGTTCATATACACTCTTTAGTACTTTGAAAGCATTTTATAACCCTCCTGGGGAAGCAGAGCTGTATGAAAGTAATATCTCTGTCAGTATCGCCCATCTGAAACTATTTTGAATGTCACTAGGAGTTAGGGAAACATGTTGTTTTTCAATGGAGAAAAGCAAGGAAATAATGAAACACATTTTTCCTTAAGGAAAAAAAATAGAAAGAAAAAGTGAATATAAAATGAGTCTGCTTTTGTAAGAAAATGATGGCAATGTAACTATGATCAGAATGTTTCTCTTAGTCTGCTACTGATAATTTAGCTGAGTAAACTTTGTCTCAGGCTGACAATGAAGGAAATAATGCATATAGCAAGATCGCTTAAAAACCTTTACAGGTTTGGTGTTGAAGCCACAAGAGGAACAAGGAATAGCTGCACTGATTCTACTGGCTTTGGAATAAGGAAAACAATGATTTTAAGACCAATCATGATCTTATTCACCATCAAGAAGCTGAAGTGTTCCACAAACAATAGAATTTACACAGTAAATTAAATTTAGGCTCTCAGGATTGTTCATCTGAACCACTGTAATTGTCTGTCTCTGACCTCCATCCATACCCACTATAATTAGATTAATATCCTAACAGAAAGTTTTTAAATATAATTATACAAGAACAACAGATAATATTGTAAATCACATGACACTTTGGCCAGTTCATAGAAAATGTATAATAAAAAGTGAATGTCTCAAAGTTTTTCTATTTGCCAAATAGAGAGAGACAAACAGAGAGACAGAGAGACAGAGAGAGACCTTACGCTTCCTCCTTCGCTTACTTAGTACAATCTTCTCATAATATGACTCCTGGCTACCTTGTGATTATATCATCCCAGTGGCCCAATCCTATCTGTCTTTGCCACAGTGAACTATTTCATGTTATCAAACACTGGTGCCCATTTCCCTGACCTGACAATTCTCTGCTTGTATCTGGAGTGCTGGAGTAGCACCCTTGTCAAGTTAGGGACTGAGGCCAAGGCCCACCTCAAACATTTCACTAATAGTTTTACCTAACGGCTCTTCTTGTGCTTTTCTTGCAGTCCCCTTAGCAATGTTTTTATGTCCTTTTTACATCACCTGGTTATTTTACCATGTACTGATACAGTTGTCTGAACTTCCTATCAGAAAAGCTTGTGCTTCCATAGAAAGATCCTGATTTAAATCCCAGTTCTGCTACAGAACAGCTATAGGATCTTAGGCAAACTTCTTAAATTTCCAAAGCCTTGGGGCCCATGAATAATGCCTAAAACATGGAGTTTCTGAAGCTATTAAATAGCATAACAAAATATATGTGGATCAACCAGGAACAGTGCCTGTCACCTACTGGGATTTACAAAACAGTAGCAGTGCTATTTGTTAGGAAACTGCCTTATCCTTTCTGACTTTACATGATTAATTTTTCTCATTTCAGCATGAACAAGCAAGCATAGCACATTTCATGGCTTATGTTGGATAAATATTCTTTAAGTCAGCCATAACTAGAGGTTTTAAACATTATAACGTGACAGTGAATTCATTTGAACAAATCCCTGCCCCCACTTTTATATACTTGATTCTAACTTTTTAAATGAAACTAGGGATTCAGGCACTGTTATGTACTCTGTGGGACTGTGGGGTAGATTGAGAAGACGCCACCTACTGGCAGATAGGCAGTGACTATGGCTCCATGGAACACTATTCTTTTTTTCTTGTACGTTTTTTATTGTAAAAATACTGTACAGAGGAGTTACAGTTACATGAGTACAGTAATGAGTACATTTCCTACTGAGCACTGTTGCCTCCTCTTTTGTTTTTCCCCTACTGTCCCTTCCCTCCCACCTCCCCTTCCCCTCCCACACCCCCCCAACATTGTAAAATTTGTTTTCAACATAGTGTTTTGTATATTTCATTGTTACATTTGGTCAACCTGTATCGTTATTTAAGCATTTTGTTTTTTCCTTTACCCTCCCCAAATTAGAGAAGTGTATATACAAGATGCAGGGCACTAACATCAAATACAATTAAAACAGGGGTTATACCATGGGAGAGGAACATACAAAGAAACAAAAAAATGACATGGTACATTATAAATACCTTAGAAACAATAGCAAGAAAGGAAAACGATGTTTGTGTCGCTATCTTGGGGTTCATTTCGCTTAATGTCATCTTATATGGTCATACATACATACTTTTGACCTTTTCTGCTTGTCCTACACATGTACTAGTTATTGCAAATAAGGGAAACCATGGGACCTATGTTTCTTTGGGCCTGGCTTACTTCACTTAATAT